>NC_133331.1:242135186-242270032 GCF_042186555.1 Aquarana catesbeiana | reverse complement strand
TTGCTGGTTTTTGAGTGGTTTTACCAGAATACTGCCTGCAGGTTTAGGTATCATCTTGGTATTCTTTTCAGCCAGCGGTTGGCTTTCATGTAAAAGCAATCCTAGCGGCTAATTAGCCTCTAGACTGCTTTTACAAGCAGTGGGAGGGAATGTCCCCCCCCACCGTCTTCCATAGTCGCAACAGGGAACCCGAGAATGCAGCTGGTGATTCGGCCAGCTGACCATAGAGCTGATCAGAGACCAGAATGGCTCCGATCAGCTCTATGGCCTAAGAAACCGGAAGCTACAAGCATTTCATGACTTAGATTTCGACGTATGTAAACAGCGCCATTGGGAAATTGGGAAAACATTTTATCACACCGATCTTGGTGTGGCCAGATACTTTGAGGGCAGGGGAGAGATGTAGGGTCTAATAGACCCCATTTTTTTTTTTTTTTTTTTTTTAAATGAGTACCTGTCACTACCTATTGTTATCATAGGGGATATTTGCATTCCCTGATATAATGAAAATGATAAAAAAAAAAATGAAAGGAACAGTTTAAAAATAAAAAAATAAAAATTAAAAAGCACCCCTGTCCCCCCCCCCCCCCCCGCTCTCGCGCAAAGGCAAACGCAACCTCGGTCTGGCCTCAAATGTAAACAGCAATTGCACCATGCATGTGAGGTATCACCGCGAAGGTCAGATCGAGGGAAGTAATTTTAGCAGTAGACCTCCTCTGTAAATCTAAAGTGGTAACCTGTAAAGGTTTTTAAAGACTTAAAAATGTATGTAGTTTGTCGCCACTGCACTGTTGTGCGCAATTTTAAAGCATGCAGTGTTTGGTATCCATGTACTTGGCCTAAGATCATCTTTTTTTATTTCATCAAAAATTTGGGCAATATAGTGCGTTTTAGTGCATTAAAATTTTTTTTTTTTTAAAGTGTTTTTTCCCCCCCCCAAAAAAAGGCGTTTGAAAAAAATCGCTGCGCAAATACTGTGTGAAAAAAAAAAAAAAAAAAAATTAAACACCCACCATTTTAATCTGTAGGGTCTTTGCTTAAAAAAATATATATGTTTGGGGGTTTAAAGTAATTTTCTTGCAAAAAAATATTTTTTCATGTAAACAAAAGGTGTCAGAAAGGGCTTCGTCTTCAAGTGGTTAGAAGAGTGGGTGATGTGTGGCATAAGCTTTTAAATGTTGTGCATAAAATGCCAGGACAGTTCAAAACCCACCCAAATGACCCCATTTTGGAAAGTAGACACCCCAAGCTATTTGCTGAGAGGCAGGTCGAGTCCATGGAATATTTTATATTGTGACACAAGTTGCGGGGAAAAAAAGACAATTTTTTTTTTTTTTTTTGCACAAAGTTGTCACTAAATGATATATTGCTCAAACATTCGATGGGCATATGTGAAATTACACCCCAAAATGCATTGTTGCTTCTCCTGAGTACATGGATACCACATGTGTGAGACTTTGGGAGCCTAGCCGCGTACGGGACCCCGAAAACCAAGCACCACCTTCAGTGTTTCTAAGGGTGTAAATTTTTGATTTCACTCCTCACTGCCTATCACAGTTTGAGGCCATGGAATGCCCAGATGGCACAACACACCCACCCCCCCCCCCCCCCCCCCCCCCAAATGACATGACCCCATTTTGGAAAGTAGACACCCCAAGCTATTTGCTGAGAGATATGGATCAGTATTTTGCAGACCTCACTTTGTCAAAGTTTTTTTTTTTTTTTTTTCTTCAATTTTCAAAACACACCTCTTTTCTTTCTTCATTTTCAAAACAAATGAGAGCTGTAAAATACTCACCATGCCTCTCAGCAAATAGCTTAGGGTGTCTACTTTCCAAAATGGAGTCATTTGGGGGGTTTTGTGCTATCTTGGCATTTTATGGCAGTGATTGGTTTTTGGGGGCCCCGTACTCGGCTAGGCTCCCAAAAAGTCCCACACATGTGGTATCCTCGTACTCCGGAGAAGCAGCAAAATGTATTTCGGGGCGCAATTCCGCATATAACCATGGCATGTGTGAGCAATAGATCATATAGTGACAACTTTTTGTAATTTCTTTTTTTTTGGTCAATAGTCAATCACTTGGGACAAAAAAATTAAATATTCAATGGGCTCAACATGCCTCAGCAATTTCCTTGGGGTGTCTACTTTCCAAAATGGGGTCATTTGGAAGGGGGGGGGGGGGGGGGGTTGTGCTGCCCTGCAATTTTAGTACCTCAAGAAATGAGATAGGCAGTCAAACTCCAGAAAATATACCCTAGTTTGTAGACGCTATAACTTTTGCGCAAGCCAATATACGCTTATTGACTTTTTTTTTTACCAAAGGCATGTATGTGGCTGAATACATTTTGGCCTAAATGTATGACTAAAATTGAGTTTATTGGGATTTATTTTATAACAAAGTTGAAAAAAATTCTCAAAATTTTCGGTCTTCGGTTTTCGGCGTTCAAACCACACGTGAGGTATTGCCACCAACCTTAGCGCGAGAGCAATAATTCTAGCACTAGACCTCCTAACTCTAAATATGTAATTGTACTGTAATAAGTGGCATAGATTCACTGTTCTCCAGACTAGGAGCATATCTAGACGGTTATTTACAACCATTGGTGGCGGAGGGGAAAATCCTATTTGAAAGACAGCAGGCAACTGATCGCGGAGTTGAGTAATTTTAAAATACATGAAGATGATAACCTTGTAACTATTGACGTAAACTCTCTATATATACGATCATCATACAAAAAGATGGTTTAAAGTGGAGTTCCACCCACTTTTACAACTCTTCAGCATCCCTCACTAAACTGTGCACTGCAAACGAATTGGATATTTTTTATTTTTTTTCTCAGCACCCACTGTATATCTGCTGTATTCATTTTTCACTTCCTCCTCCCTAGCCGTGGCTCATCGCATCATTTCCTGTTTGCAATGCCTTCTGGGAAGGGGGGGCAACTTCCTCTGACACTGCCGTTGCTATGGAAACCTGACCTGAAACCTACTACACTGCTTGTGCTGCACTGAGCATGTGCGAGATCTGCAAGGATGAGATCCAGGAAGAAATATAGTCTGGCTTCAGATGCCCACACTTAAGATGGCCACGGCCTGCTGTAAGTTTATAAAATAACAAACTGCTGCTATAAACGAACAAAACAGACCTTAGTTTACAGACTAACTTTACTAGAATACATTAAGCTTGTGTATTATATGGGTATTTTTATTTAAAAAGTATAATTTTGGCCGGAACACCACTTTAAGCAGTGTGGAATGGGAGTTACATCTCCAAACTGACTTGAAAGGTGAACAAATCAAGTACCTATTAGATGGATTAGAATTGGCCATGAGCCACAATTATTTTTGGCACAAAGGAGATTTCTACACCCAAGTAACGGGAGTAGCCATGGGGTCTAAGTATGCCCCCAGTGTAGCCAATTTGTTCCTCAATAGGTGGGAGGAAGAACAAATTTATAGTGCAAATAGGAGAAATTTGAAGTTGTACCGTCGATCTATAGATGTCATTGTCATAGTGTGGGGCGGCACAGAAGAGGAGCTGCAATCCTTTTTTGAAGAAATCAATCATAACATCTACGGGCTGAAACTACTAATAGATTAATCGACAACTACCGTATATACTCGAGTATAAGTCGTTCCGAGTATAAGTCGAGGCCCTAATTTACCACAAAAAAAAAAAGAAAAATGGAAAAACTTATTGACCCGAGTATAAGACGAGGGTGAGAAATGCACAGCTACTGTAAGTGGAAAAGAGGGTCAACAATGCCCATTTGTATGCCTCACTGTGCCCATTTGCAGCCATAAGTCCCCCGAACTTCAAACTCGGTAGTTAAGGGTTTCTAGATGCCCCCTAGCTGCAGCCAAAATTTGGGGTCTCTGAACCCAAAGGGGTCCCTAAATGATGGTGCTAGGAACCCCAAATTTGGTGTGCAAACCCAGTGGAACTAGCACCATAAAATATCCAAAGCTGGGGTTTCCAGCACCAAGTGGCTTTTCTGCAGCAAAAAATTTCATTTTCCGAACTGACTTTGGGGTCCTGTATCTCAGGGCCACTTGGTGCTAGGAACCCCTGAGATACGGGGCCCCAAAGTTGGTTCAGAAAATGTCAAGCACTTTTCTGCAACAGAGTGACATTTTCCGAACCGAATTTGGGGCCCCTTGGTGCTAGGAACTCCAGCTTTGGATACGGGGCCCCAAAGTCGGTTCGGAAAATGAAATTTTTTGCTGCAGAAAAGTGCTTGACTCTGAGTATAAGTCGAGGGGGGCACTTTCAGCACAAAAAAATGTGCTGAAAAATTCGACTTATACTCGAGTATATATGGTAATCGATTATGAAATTAATTGATTACTATTTTCATAATCGATTAATCGGCCAGTAACATAATGGGAAAAAAAAAAAAAACTAAAAAAATGAGCCCTTTATATTACAAAAAGAGCAAATAATTGCTACTGTAAATATTACTTTCACAGTTCTACAGTAAAATATAAACCCTTACAGTAGTGATTTGCTTTTTTTGTACTATAAAGGGCCAATTTTAGTTTTTTAACCCATTATGTTAATAAACGTTTTAGACCTGGTTCACATCTATGCTTTTTTCAGCCGCTGCCTATTTGAAAAGGGTCAGGGAATTTTGTTTAACGCAAAAACTGTGCTTTTTTGGTTCAATATACTTCAATGGAGAAGCTGCAGAAAAGCATGTAATGCAATTTTGCAGCAATTTGTGTTTTTTAAATGCCCAACAACAAATTGGCCAAAAAAAAAAATGCAAAAACGCAAATCGCAGCAAAATCACATGCGCAAAAATCAAAAACGCACAGCAAAAAGCACCGCAGAAACAGATTAAAAGCAAACTGAATAGGTGTGTACCGAGCGCCTTATGCTGGGCACACAGATCAATCTTCAGACGAGAATATTCATAAGACAAATCTTTGTACATTCGCTGAATGAAAGAATGTTTGAAATTTTTACTTGTTTTTAACATTCTGTTTTTAAAATGAATGTAATTTCTGAACGAAAACCACATACACTGTCTGAAAATTGTTTTGACCAAGAAGTTTTTTATTATATATTTCCAAATTTTCCCGTTAAAATTACTTTTTTTGAAGTTACATTGTTTTTTAAATAAAAAAAATTTGACATCGGAGTCTGATGATATTTACCAGATTCACCCTTTAGTAGTATATACAGTATATATCCTCTAATAGCATATACAGTATATCTCTTCTGTCTGTTATTCTCAGAGGGGTTTAGATATTTTGCTCCCTAACTATATAGTTGGTTATTTAGATTTATCACAGCATAGATATATTTAAGCCCTCATTCACACGAGGCGGACTCAGTTTCCAGGGAGCCCGCCTCGGTCAGCTGGCTCAGCGGGAGATCAGTCCGTTGATCTCCGCTGAGCCAGCGGATGACAGGTCCCTCTCTGCTCATTGAGCGGGGAAGGGTTTGTCAGGTGCCGCTGCCGCCTATGGAGGGATCGGACAAAAACGGACATGTCAGTTTTCATCAGATCTCACCCGATCTGATAGCGATGGACCTGGACGTAGGGCCATCCTTCTGCTTTTAGCGGATCGGACGGGGTCGGATGTCAGCGGACATGTCTCCGCTGACATCCGTCGCTCCATAGGCTAACATGGAGAGCTCGTTCAGGTCCGCCGTCAAAACTGACAAGCGGACCTTTACGGTCCGAATAAATTGCCTTTTTTTTAAACTTTACATACTAAATTATACACCCCCACTTTTTTTTTTTTAAGTTTATTAACCGATTAATCGAAACAATCGGCAACTAATCGATTATGAAAATAATCGTTAGTTGCAGCCCTACATAGATTACCTTGATTTACAGATTTATAAAAATAAAAGGATATCTAAACACCAGAACGTTCTTCAAGAACACAAATAGAAATGGCTACATCCCAACCAGCAGCTGCCACCACTCACAATGGATTGGGAATATCCCTAAAGGACAACTCATGCGAATACATAGAAACTGTAGTAATAGAAAGGAGTATGAGGAACAAGCAAACATCATAAGTTCGTGGAAAAAAAGGGTACAAAAGGAAAGATCTAACAATATTGAAGGAAAAAGTTTGGAACATGGATAGGAAAACGTTAATAGAAGGAACACTGGATCATCACAGAAAAGAAAAGCATAAGAATCTGGATCTGGCATTCTTAACAGGATATAATAGACAATATAAGACCATGGAATCCATAATAAAAAAAACATTGGCCTATCCTGCAATCAGATAAAGTTTTAAATCCTGCGTTACCGAAAAGACACATCTTTATTTACAGAAAAGCCCCAACTCTCAGAAATAAGTTAGTACATGATGCTCTTGACCATCCAAAACAGATCAAAATAGCAAATAACTTAAGGTTTTTACAAATGTGGGAAGTGCTTACCATGTAGGGTCAGCAAGAAAACAAGAAAATAACAAAATTTAGATCAACATCCAATGGAAGGGAATATAATATCAAGGAACCAATAACCTGCAATAATACCCACGTCACCTACATAATAGAGTGCCCGTGCCATAAACAGTAGGTTGGAAGAACAACTAGGCAGTTACATGTTAGAATCAGAGAACACATTACGAATATAAAAAATGGATTCAACAAACACAGCATCTCTAGGCACTTCAGAGACTATCACAACAAAGATCCAACCTGCATGTTTTTTTACACTATTGACAAAATAAAGGGGCACTGGAGAGGAGACAATTGAGATTTCGCAAAACGAAACTAAGTGGATTTTCCAGCTAGATACCCTCCAACCAACGGGAATGAACATTGATGTAGACCTAAAAATTGTTTTCTTACCAATTTCTAGCACTAGGAGGAGTATGCTAGGCAAACATTTTCTGAGATAAATAATTATTTTCCAAGATAATGATCAATTTTGTTGGGGACTTTACAATATTACATTCGACCCATATAATAGTTTCCAGCACACGTTAAAAATATATATATGGGGGGCGTGCTCTAGGCATGGCAGCGTGAAGACGCATCCTTATAGGGCTCCTGGCCAGCGGCTCTCCTGCAGCAATACTATAGCAGCATATCGAGCATTAAAAAAGCGACCTGCCTCCGCCGATTACAGGGCACCACAACCGCCATCCTCCCACTCCTGAGACCGGCATGGTTCATTATCTACGTCCACTCCAGCGGGCGGCATCCACACCAGCAGCCGTCAAGATGGCGCCGGCCCGCAATTCGGCTCCAGACACAGCGGAGACTTCCTGTGTGCAGGACCCTCCTCCACAACTGATAGACGAGCACATAATGCCGCTGTTGTCTCCCCCAAGCGACCTGTCTCCCCAGATCGCTGGCAGCTTCACCAGAAAGGGAGGATGCCTTGCTAAGCCCAGCTCTCTGCTTCTCCCACGGCTCCCATACCATCCAGCGCTCTGTTTCAGCTCAGAGGATATGAAAGGACGGAGGCTGCTCCACTCTCAAACACACAGTGAGTACACCCTATAACATAACTCAACCACAAGGTCTCCCTCTCGGTGCCCCTTCTGAACAAAGACTATGGGCATTTTTGCAGCAGCTACCCACAAGAAGTGATCTAGAATCCATTGTCCAGAGAATGGAGACTGCCATGAAGGGGGAGATACAGAATATCAAACAGGAAGTAGCTGTGCTAGACTCACGTGTCACGATAATGGCACAGGATCAGGCTATGGCTTCCCAATCTGTGCAAACCCTGCAGACTTCACACTCTGAGCTTACTGACCAAAAGCAAAAACGATCCTGTGTACCCCTGCTGCTCCTTTCCACAGATGCCGAGAAGTCTTGACAGGGTGGACTGGTCTTTCTTACAAAGGACACTTAAATTCATAGGTATGCCAGACCCCATCCTGTCATGGATATCGGCCATCTATAATAATCCCACAGCGACAGTCCGGGTAAATGACCACGACTCAAGCCCTTTATCTCTAATGGCACCAGACAGGGCTGTCCCCTGTCTCCTATGCTATTCATACTCTCTCTAAAACCTTTCTTGCACCATGTCAGAGGGAATCAGTCCATTAGAGGCATCCAGTCAGGCCAATATCAACACAAGGTTGCAGCATATGCAGATGACCTTTTATTCTACTTTGCTGAACCCCTTACCTCTTTACCCTCCCTGCTACAGGAGCGGAAGCGTTATGGCACACACTCCAATTTTAAGGTTAATCTACAAAAATCGGAGGCCCTGAGCTTCTCCTTGTCAGACTCTATTTCTAACCTACGCCCCTTCTTCCTGTTCAAATGAGCTGCTCGCTCAATTCAATACCTGGGAACAAAGATTCCTGCAAACCTGAACGACATTATCACACTTAACTACCAACCCCTCTTATCCACACCCACGGCTGATCTCAAGAAGTGGGACTCCCTGGCCCTTTCCTGGTTTGGCCGTTGCAATATACTTAAAATGAAAGCAATGCCCAGACTGCTGTACTTAATGCAGGCTTTGCCCATCAAGATACCTCAGACGTTCTTTCACGCCGTGCAATCAATATTTATCAGATTCATCCGGCGAGGTAAACACCCACGTCTCTGTAGAACGCTACTACTACGTCCAAAGACTAAAGGCAGTATCGGATTCCCAGATCCAGCCCTATACCACACCGCGACACATATGACCAGGGTCGTGGACTGGTGCCGTCATGGGGATTCAAAATTATAGGTGTCGCTAGAACAGGAGGCCGCCTGGGCCCCACTAGCGGGTCTACCTTGGGCGGGGAAAACTCCTGCCACTCACTTGACTACTCACCCACTAATTGGACCAACTCTTATGGAAATGAAAAGGTTTTTCCGTCTATCCTCACTAAGTAGTTTTCCATCCCCAATGACGCCACTCACTGGACACCCAGACATTATACCTGGCCTCACTGACCCATCCTTCCTCACGCAGGCTCCTCAAGGACTCATGAGGGCCTCTTTGTTCTTACATTCCTCCGGTTGGCTAACTAGGGAGACTTTGCTCTCAGGCCAGGCTCCACTCTTTAGACCGCTGGAAGGTCAATCAACTAATTTTCTTGGCTCGTTGCCCAAACCAACCCACTTTGTCAGAAAGCTTCACTCATTTGAGGAACTCTGCTTGGGCGAGGGACCGACCCGGAGGTCCTTAACCTCCTACAAGTTCCTGCTAGACCTTCACGCCACTGCAGACCCCCCATTCTTAGCAAAATGGGAGAGAGATCTACAAATCGCCTTCACAGAACCCCAAAAAGAATACACACTCTTTTGCACAGAAATCTTCTCTTTGTAGCAAATATCAAGAGACCGCATATAAAATAGTGGCGCACTGGTACAGAACCCCCTCGGTGCTGGCTAAGATATATCCGCTACAAACTGATCGCTGTTGGCGTTGCGGCCTACACTCAGGCACCCTCTTACACATTTTTTGGGATTGCCCCGTGCTCCAAACTTTTTGGCAGCCGGTGCTTAAGCTCATACAGAAACTCACAGCGGCAGTCTTCCTTAACCTTACCCCCAAGGAAACGGAAAGGAAACTTTATCATAAATCCCTTCTCAAACATCTCCTTAATGCAGCACGAGCCTGCATTCCACCCCTTTGGAAACAAAAATCTGCACCAACGATGGCCCAATGGTTCGCGAGAGTGAAGGACATTGAGCAAATGGAAGAACTGACCTCCGCTTTGCGAGACAAATCAGAGGAACATAAGTCCAGATGGTTTCATTGGAATCTGTTTAGCTTCTCTGACAAATTCCACCAATACACGTTAGGATCCTCCGTCTAGGATCCCCACCATCTGTTCAGTATTATCGGCCTCGGCTCCCTGAGGGTAACTGCCCCTCACCCCCCCCCCCTTTTTTTTTTTCTCCCTCTCCTCCTCTTCCCTCTTTCACTTGCCTTCTCGTTTTTCTCTTTCCCTCCCTTTTTCCATTTCTCTTTTTCAATTAAAAGACAAAAGTGATGAGCACAGAAATTTTTGTTTATCCTGTATTAGACTTCAGCTAAAGGAGTGAGCTTGATCAAGTAGTTCCCTCCATTCACAAGCAATTGATATGTATGATTGATGTACTTGATGCATTAGTAGCAACCTTTATGCAATACGAAGTTGTCTTGTTTATATCTGTCACATCTTTAAAAAAAATTTAAAAATTTTATATACATACATCAAATGTTGGGAATACTTTTTTGGGTCTTACTAATATATTACATTTAGCTGGCATAAAGGGGTCTATTACATCCTACCGATATTTAACATATGCCCCCAATTTTTGATCTACACACTGGTTGACATGTTTCCATTCCATATGTCAATTTTAGTAGACCATAAGATTGAACACATAAACGTTGTTATAAAATCTTTTTAGGGGTTATGAATATATCACATTCGACCCAAGTAAAGAAATGGAGTATATCTTATCGACTCCACATAATAACTGTAGGAGATTGTAAGGCTGAATATAGTAATGTTTTTACAAAAATCCTTATTTTGGGAGTTTATGAATATATTACATTCGACCCAAGGAACGAAATGCAGTACATCGTATTGACACTTACTATATGGTCCTAGATTTCCTTGTCAAAAGAAGTTTATTGAGTATACAATGTTATAAAGATACATAAAGTAAGTTTACAAGGATCTATAAAGTAAGCTCATTGTTTTACAGTAGGGTTTATATAGGTAAATATCATGAAATTTCAAATATTAAACATTGGGTTCACATAAACCTAAATTAAAGATATATATAATTTCCTTAGTTACTTTTGTAGGTATTTAAATGATTTATACCTACTATACATATTGTTTACAAGTAGAGTGTATATAGGTCAAATAAATTCTGATAATGGGCTTTAATCGTAAGGTGGAGAAAAGGAAAGAGAAAGAAGAAAAAGGGTTGAAAGGTAGAGGTATGGTCCACAAGGTTGTCCCGCTCGTCAGTTTATTATACTTTTTAGTTCTCTTTGAAGCCTTAGAATGGGTGTCTCTGTAAGTCATTTAATCTGTTACCATGGCAACAGGACAGAGTCATTGAAGTTTGACAGGAACTGTTTTATCCAAGGATGCCAAAGTTTTTCAAATTTTGGAATTTGATTTTGATCGATGGCTACCATCTTAGCATGGGACATTGTATTATTCATTCTGTGAATTGTTTCTGCTAGTACCAATGTAGGAGATTTCCATGTCTTGGCCACTGTTTGTTTTGCAGCCGTTATTAGTTGGATCATAAGTTTGAATTGAGAGAATGTTAACCATTCCGGTTTTAGATTAAGTAAAGTTAAATATGGATCTGGTTGTATTATTTTTTTAAATATTTTAGATGCAATCACGAAGACTTCCTTCCAGAAGGTTTGGATTACTGGGCACGTCCACCATATGTGTAAATATGTGCCTATTTCTGGGCATCCTCGAAAACAAAGAGCTGAGGTATTAGGTGAATATTTTGCCACTCTAGCGGGTACAAGGTACCAGCGAGTTAGGACTTTATAATTTGTCTCCAGTGCTAAGATGTTGGGTGAAGATGACTTAGATGTGAGCCATATGTTAGACCAGTCCGTGTCTTCTAAAGTTCGTCCCAGGTCCTCCTCCCACCTCTGAACGTAAGAGGGTCTATTAAGATTTGCTACTCCATATAATTGATTATAAAGTGATGAAATTGTACCTTTAGCAAATGGATCTTTTGTACAGATTGATTCAAAAATGGATAATTGGGATAATGGTGTATCCCCCTTTAGGAATGGTGTATAGAAATTTTTGATTTGGAGATATCTAAATATCTCAGAGTTTGGTAGATCATATTTTTCTCTAAGCGATGGGAATGAAAGGAATGATTTAGATGCTATGAAGTCATTTAGTGTCTGAATGCCTGATGTTGTCCAAGCTTTAAAAGAATTTGGGTAGATCCATGCCGGATAAAAGGCCGGATTTCTGATAAAAGAAAGGAGAGGATTGTGTGGAGATTGTAACTGATATTTGATTTTTAGTTTATCCCAGAGAGATAAGAAGTGTTTAGTTATGGGATTATGAATTTTAAAGCGGTCTTTAGGATCAAGCCATAATAAATTTGATATTAATAGAGGGTCATTTTCTGAAGCCTCTATAAATACCCATAATGGGATTTCCTGTTTTGCATGGTATTTGGTCAGACTGGCCAAATGTGCTGCTCTGTAGTAGTTAGTAAAATTAGGGTATCCCAGGCCTCCTTTATTTTTGGGAAGATGTAGTGTGTGTATAGGTATACGTGGTTTAGAAGAGCCCCATATAAAACGAAGTTGCTCTTTTTTGTACTATTCTCAAAAAATAGGAAGGACTCTGAATAGATAAAGCAATTTGGGTAGAATAGTAATTTTGATTGCATTAATCTTCCCTATCCAGGATAAAGGAAGTTGCGACCATTGTTTTATTAGATTTGTGATCTGTCTTAATACAGGAGGATAATTGGTTGAGAATAAGTCAGAATGAGATGCTGTTAAATTAATTCCAAGATATGGGATTGATTTTTCTGCCCATGTGAATGAGAGTGCAGCCCTAGCCGGGATCAATTCCATGTTTGTGAGTGAAATATTAAGCACTAGGCATTTCTTAGGATTAATCATAAGGCCGGATAGGGCTGCAAACCCATCAAGAGCTGGTATTAAGTTAGGACCAGAGACCTGTGGTGATGATAGAAAAAGTAATATATCGTCTGCAAATATACATAATTTGTGTGTAATACCTCCTACTTCAATGCCAGTTATAGTTTGGTTTGTTCTGATGTATTGGGCCATGGGTTCGAGTATAAGGGCAAATAATAAGGGAGATAATGGGCAACCCTGTCGGGTACCTCTTTCGATATTAAAGGCTTCAGATTTGTATCCAGCATATTTTATATAGGCTGTGGGTTTATTATATAATGCTTTGATCCATGTTAAAAAGTGGGGTCCAAAACCCCATTTTTGTAATGAATATTGCATATATTGCCAGGATACTGTGTCAAATGCCCTCTTAATATCGAGAGATAGAAAACATAAAGGGATTTTCCGTTTTTTAGCAATATGTGCCAATAACACTGCCCTGCGTATATTATCGCCTGCCTGTCTATTTGGCATGAAGCCTACTTGATCTCTATGTATTAATTTTCCTATAATGCTATTGAGGCGTTTTGCTATTATTTTTGCTAATAATTTAATATCGAGGTTTAACAGAGAGATAGGCCGATAATTCACACAGGAAGTATCATCAGAAAGGGGTTTTGGGATCATACAAACAATTATGGTCCTAGATTTCAACTTACACATTACTTAATTACTATGTTTTACCCTTATAACCTTTCCTTCCTAATAGTATACCCTAAAAAAGCCACATAAATCCTAGCATCATCAGATAATTCCGTGAATACTCCTACTGAAATATAAATAATAATGTGTAATATGTCATCGGGACGACGTCTGATGGCTTTAACATCATATTGCATTCAACCCAATTTCTCAACAAACTTTTTAATATCTAGCCTTGAGGATGTACCCTTTGTGTAAAGGTCACACACACACACACGTAACCTGTAAACAAAATGTAAGTGTCGCCTATAGAGATTTTTAAGTACTGAAGTTTGGCGCCATTCCACAGCGTGACATGTTAAGCATCTATTTACGCTGCGTAACATCTTTCACATTATAAAAAGAAAAAATGATATCAGGCTAACTTTAGTGTTTTTAATTTTTTTTTATTCAAGAAACTTTCCTATAAAAAACCCATTTTAAAAATTGCTGAGCAAATACCGTGCGACACAAAATGTTACAACGACCACCATTTTATTCCCTAGGGCGTCTGCTAAATAAACATATATAATGTTTGGGAGTTCCGAGTAATTTTCTAGCAAAAAAAAAAAAAAAAAGATTTTTACATGTAGGAGAGAAGTGTCAGAATTGGCCTGGGTGGCAAGTGGTTAATTAACATAATATACAAATGCTCAGATTTCTCATTCTGCTTCCTCTCCATTTCCTCCTAGTCCCCATCATCCCTTTCACCCTCCCTCCTGTCCTCTCACCCCCCCCCCCTTTCCCTTAATATCTTCTAGTTTACTCTTCTTAAAGCAGGAGTTCCACCCAAAAATGGAACTTCCACTTTAAGGGAGGTGACCCCGACATGCCACATTTGGCATGTAATTTTTTTTTTGGGGGGGGGGGGGGGGCGATACCCTTTTTTTTAGAGGGTCCTAGCTCCCACTTCCTCCCGGCGCACCCAGTCACCGGAAGGGAGATCACCTCTCCCCCCTCCCTCTCGACAATCATCTGGGACACGTCACAGGTCCCAGATGATTGCTCGTCCAGCCATGGCACGAGGAGCGGCTCGCGCATGCGCAGTGGGTGCCCGGCTGTGAAGCCACAGCCGGGCGCCCACAGTTACAATGCTGGCGCCGCAGAGGGGGGGGATGAGCAGGGCTTTGTTCCCCCGCATCGCTGGACCCTGGAACAGGTAAGTATTTGTAGCTGCTGACTTTTTTTAAGCAGAACTCTGCTTTAACCTTCATCTTTCTGTCTTTTTATAGCTCTACGGCTTAATACTCTAACACCAAAAGACTGGAAAATGAGTGCGACATGCATCGTGGAATAGCACAGATTAGAAAAGGCTAGGGTTTACTTAGCTAAGAAGTTCTGAAGTCAGGCTTCTCACATATCTGGGCCTAGACTGTAGGATCTAATATGGGTTTTAGGTTTGCAATTACTATGTTCATGCTTCTGCAAGGACATGGTTGTACACTGTGCTATTGAAGGAGCAGTGGCTCCGAGCGCGTAGTCTTCTCTCAACCTCCCTGCAAGCCCTCCTCCCTGGACGATCCCTCCCCTGGATACCGAACCCGGAAGCGGACGGACGACCCGTGACGTCATGCACGCTCCACCCTGGCCCCTAGTCTCCCTGATGGCCACAGAATGAGCTCCCAGCTGGTAATCCACCTTCTGCCACCCAGCATCCCTGCAGCATCACCACCACAGGATCAGAGGGAACACCGAGGACCACATACCTATACAGATGAGCCTTTTATATGTTTTTATCCTGTTAAGTGTGTTTTTGCCTGGTGTCATTAAACATCATTTGTTAATACTACACTCAGGTGGCGCTTCCTTCTCTACCCCTCTCTCATCCATCAACAGAGCCAGCTCTGAGGACAGCAGCTGCCTAGCCTACCAGCCTACTTAACCATTACATTACCAGTTACCACTTAACCCTTGAACTTCCAGCCTGTCCCCTGGACTAAGTTGCTCAGCCCTTTATATCTCCTGTTATATATGGACTGTGTTTGCGCTTACAGTTACCAACACTCCGTTTGTACACTGTGCTGCATGCCCTTCTGGTTCTGTAATGTTTCTATTCTATGGTTCGTTGTCCAACTAAATAAGATATCTACAAAAATAAAAAGACAATTATTATATATTGTTTTTAAAGGGGATTTGCTATGTTTTCAAAATCTGTACTGAAGTAGGTGGCTTAACAGACAAATTACTGAATTTTGAAGTTATAACCAGCAATTTCACAGTAAAATTATAAGGTTATAACATATAGTAAAATAATATTAAGGTTGATTAAAAAAAGTACCTTTTCAACAGCAGCAGCAGATTCTCCCTCTTAACTGAGAAAAACATGGTAAATATGGGTAAACCTTATAACCATAATCCCATGTTTTTTCCTTGTAGTTAGGTGGGCTGGGTTGGAAGGGAGCAATTGTCTTAGACATATGCACCCATCTATGACACTGCAGTGAGAGGAGAGGCTCCACTGCAGCATTTTTATTGGACGGCTTGGACCAATGGTGCTTTACCATTGGTTCAAGGCTCCAAGCTGTCCATTGAGCTAAGGCACTGCAAACAGCATGTGCCAGCTTGTACTTAAACTGGCCGTGCTGTATGGCGAGGCTCTGCCTCACCTGCCTCCCCTGATGGAACCTGGTGGAAGCCATTTCATCTGCTGGTGTTGGTCCACTGTGTTTTATCAGGTCCAAAGTCAGCGCAGCCCTCTACCAGGAAATTTTAGAGCACTTCACGCTTCCCTCTGCTGAGCAGCTTTATGCAGATTTCATTTTCCAGCAGAACTTGGCACCTACCCATACTGCCAAAAGTATCAACTGATTGGCCAGCAAACTCACCTGGCTCTATAAAGAATCTGTGTGGTATTGTCAAAAGGAAGAGGAGAGACACCAGACGCAACAGCGTAGACGAGCTGAAGGCCTTCATCAATGCAACCTGGGCTTCCATAACACCCCATGTTGCTGATGGCCTCCATGCCACATCGCACTGATGCAGTAATTCATGCAAAAAGGTGCCCCGACCAAGTATTGAGTGCACACTATAGTGTACATGGACATGCAGAAACGTTGGCTTAGTGAAAAGTATTAAAAATGTATTGGTCTTATGTAAAGATCTAATTTTCTGAGATACAGAATTTTGGGTTTTCACTATCTGTAGGCCATAATCATCACAATGAAAAAGAAAGAAATGCTTGAAATATGTATCACTCTGTGTGAATCTATATAATAAAAATGTCACTTTTTTAATTGACACACACACACACACACACACACACACACACACACACACATACATATATATACATACACACAGTATCTCACAAAAGTGAGTACACCTCACATTTTTGTAAATATTTTATTATAACTTTCCATGTGACAACACTGAAGAAATGACACTTTACTGCTATGTAAAGTAGTGAGTGTACAGCTAGTATAACAGTGTAAATTTGCTGTCCCCTCAAAATAACTCACACGGCCAATGTCTAAACTGCTGGCAACAAAAGTGAGTACACCCCTAAGTGAAAATGTCCAAATTGGGCCCAAAGTGTCAATATTTTGTGTGGCCACCATTATTTTCCAGCACTGCCTTAACCCTCTTGGGCATGGAGTTCACCAGAGCTTCACAGGTTGCCACCGGAGACCCCTTCCACGCCTCCATGACGGCATCAAGGAGCTGGTGGATGTTAGAGACCTTTCGCTCCTCCACCTTCTGTTTGAGGATGCCCCACAGATGCTAAATAGGATTTAGGTCTGGAGACATGCTTGGCCAGTCCATCACCTTTACCCTCAGCTTCTTTAGCAAGGCAGTGGTCCTCTTGGGAGGTGTGTTTGGGGTCGTTATGTTGGAATACTGCCATGCAGCCCAGTCTCCGAATGGAGGGGGATCATGCTCTGCTTCAGTATGTCACAGTACAGGTTGGCATTCATGGTTCCCTCAATGAACTAGCTTCCCAGGGCCGGCAGCACTCATGCAGCCCCAGACCATGACACTCCCACCACCATGCTTGACTGTAGGCAAGACACACACTTGTCTTTGTACTCACCTGGCTGCCACCACACACGCTTGACACCATCTGAACCAAATAAGTTTCTTGGTCTCATCAGACCACAGGATATGAGCATAATCTTTAGAAGAGCCTTCTTTCTGGAACAACAGCCATGCAGACCAATTTGTTGCAGTGTGCTGCGTATGGTCTGAGCACTGACAGGCTGACCCCCCACACACACCCCCCTTCAACCTCTGCAGCAATGCTGGCAGCACTTATACATCTATTTCCCAAAGACAACCTCTGGATATGATACTGAGCATGTGCACTCAACTTCTTAGGTTGACCATGGCGAGGCCTATTCTGAGTGAAACCTGTCCTGTTAAACCGCTGTATGGTCTTGGTCACCGTGCTGTAGCTCAGTTTCAGGGTCTTAGCAATCTTCTTATAGCCTAGGCCAACTTTGAGGATCTAAAAAAAAGAATTGTAGCTCTTCATAGAGTTATTTGCCATAAGGTGCCATGTTGAACTTCCAGTGACCAGCATGAGAGCGATAACACCAAATTTAAAAACACCTGCTCCCCATTCACACTTGAGACCTTGTAACACTAACAAGTCACATGACACCGGGGGAGGGAAAATGGCTAGTTGTGCCCAATTTGGACATTTTCACTTAGGTGTGTACTCACTTTTGTTGCCAGCGGTTTAGACATTAATGCCTGTATGTTGAGTTTTTTTGAGGGGACAGCAAATTTACACTGTTATACAAGCTGTACACTCACTACTTTACATTGTAGCAAAGTGTCATTTCTTCAGTGTTGTCAAATGAAAAGATAAAATATTTACAAAAATGTGAGGGGTGTACTCACTTTTGTGAAAATTATATTTATATATTATATTATACACACACTGGGGAAATTATTCGACTCCCTGCTGATTTTTTCAAATTTGCCCACTTACAAAGAAATGAACGGTCTACAATTTTTATCACATGTGTATTTTAAATGATAGACAGAATATCAACCAAAAATCTAGAAAAAACAAAAAAAAAACAAAAAAAAATGCTATAAACTAAAATGCATTATTAAACCCACAACAGTAAAATCTGTCTGTATATGCAGAATAGCATGCTGGTTATACTCACTGTGGAACCTTAGTGATTAATCCTTTGCATTGTGTAAAAAAGCTGTTTGATCCTGTATGCACAGATCCTCCCCCTCCTGCACCATCACTCTGGACAAGTATAATATATAATATGGCGCAGTTAGTGTAGTCTGGCTGCACAAGCTCAGTTTTGGTTCTATTGCTGGAGAGAACATTTCCTGTGTAAGCTGAGCTATTCAGGTCACATGGTATCGACATCACACATTTGGGGGTGTATACAGATCCTAAATGACAACCCAGTCCCTCCCTCCTCTCCCATGCGCAGTAATATAAAAAAAAAAAAAAAAAAAAAAAAGTGGATGGGATGTCAAATCTTGATTGGATGATCCGCCTCCCATAAAAAAAGCATGACGATACAGTCTGTAGTGGATTTCAAGAGGCAGTGATTCCCATAAATGAGAACACCACTGTACATGTCTTTGCAGTTTTTTTTTTTTTTTAACCTCTCAACAGCATCAGTTACAGCCTGCAGGAGGTGCATACACTGTCTGAGAATTCCTTTGACCAAGAATTTTTCTATTCTGCTCCTTCTAATTTTCCCATCACTGTGGTCGAAAAGAATGTCGATTTGACACCACCAACGATTATAAAAATCGAACGAACGTTCCTAAACTGACTTTTTTTGAAGGAAGACATTGTTTTTGCATGGCCAGCATAGGACCACATTACAGTTCTGTCTGAAAATTATCAAAAGTCTTTAATTTTATTTTTTCTTTTAATAAAAAAAATTAGATTTCCGAGTCTAATAGTATAGACACAGCATATCTCATCTGTCTGTTATTCTCAGAGTGGATTAGAGATTTTGCTCCCCAACCATATAGTTGGTTATTTATAGCTGATAACCAATGGTAAAAGGCACATCAGACATGGTGACCATTACCAATATATACATAGATGAAACACATGAAGCATAATACCAAAAAATTGAATATTAGACGGGATATAGTCAAGTCCCAATGTATGGCTATGAATCTGATACAAGAGAGTCCCAAACATAGGCTAAATATGAATGTTGGACTGATGTAGAAATCTTCTCTTGTATATCATGAGTTGTACGATCATGGGAAGTGAATAGATGGAATACGCTTACCAGCAGGAGTGGATTCGGATGCCGGTGACACCGAATCAAACAGGCTCTGAGATCCTTAATGGACGATGGTTGGACGATGGTTGGTCCTGGAAATCCCGGGTCTGGAGGGGGATCTATCCTCTATGGTCCACGTCACGGCTGTCCGTTCAGGAGCCCGAGGGGGAATTCTCCACCACAAACAAGTCTCCAGAGCATGGATGGTTCCCAAAAAGATAGGACGCCAATAGTGCAGATCAAATGACATATTTTATTGGATATAACCAATAATCAACAAACGATATAAAAACGTGATCATGGGTAAAACAATAAAATCAAGTGTAGGAAAGAGTAAGAGTGAGCCTTACTCTTTCCTACACTTGATTTTATTGTTTTACCCATGATCACGTTTTTATATCGTTTGTTGATTATTGGTTATATCCAATAAAATATGTCATTTGATCTGCACTATTGGCGTCCTATCTTTTTGGGAACCATCCATGCTCTGGAGACTTGTTTGTGGTGGAGAATTCCCCCTCGGGCTCCTGAACGGACAGCCATGACGTGGACCATAGAGGATAGATACCCCTGGAGATCCGGGATTTCCAGGACCAACCATCGTCCAACCATTGTCCATTAAGGATCTCAGAGCCTGTTTGATTCGGTGTCACCGGCATCTGAATCCACTCCTGCTGGTAAGCGTATTCCATCTATTCAATTCCCATGATCGTGCAACTCATGATATACAAGAGAAGATTTCTACATCAGTCCAACATTCATATTTAGCCTATGTTTGGGACTCTCTTGTATCAGATTCATAGCCATACATTGGGACTTGACTATATCCCGTCTAATATTCAATTTTTTGGTATTATGCTTCATGTGTTTCAGCTATGTATATATTGGTAATGGTCACCATGTCTGATGTGCCTTTTACCATTGGTTATCATTTTTAGCGCTGCATTTCACTTTTACTTCTGTTTACAATATTGGTCATATTTTATGTAGCTGCTTTTCACATTGGGTTAGCGCAGTGTTATTTATATTTTCTTTGGGTTATTTATAGTTGCCACTCCATATAGATATTAAAAAAAAAAAAAAATTCTTAAAGACAACACGTTACATATTAAAATTATACATCACACTTTTTTTAAAGGTCATCATCCGATTGTGGTGGGTAATGTGGTCTGGACGGGGGCTTACTGAAACATAGGACACCATGTTAATAAAGTTGCCACCCCAGGTGAATTATTAAAAAGTGTTTCTAAATCCACAACAGTAAACATTAGTCTGTATATGCAATAAAGCATGCTTGTTATACCCCTTAGTGTGGAACCTAGCAGGTTAATCCTCTTCATTGTGTAAAAAGGCTATTTAATCCTGTCTGCTCCGATTATCATCAACAGACTCCAAAAAATACCCTAATATTTAGAGTGTCTATAGAGACAGACTGCTCAGTTTGGTGTGTATTACTAGAGTTTTTTTTTTTTTTTTTCTTAGGAGGGTGCATGTGATCAGCACAGGGCCAATCAGCACTGTCCAGACAGAGGGTCAGGGATCTTGAAACCTGATAGGACAATCGTAGGAGAAATGAAAACTCCTCCTAAAAGCTATCAGCACACACACTGATACAAGTCACAAGATTGCTCTAACTGCTATATATAGCCAATGAAAAAAAGGTATCAGTTTAAAACGATTGCATTTCATCTTCTGTGTAGTGGGAGACCAGATAAAGTGTTACTAAACCCAGATCCTGCATTTACTATAAGTTGCAGTTCAGTAGGTAAAATAAGTATTTGATCCCCAAGCAAAACAACTTTGTACTTGGTGGAGAGACCCTTGTTGGCAAGCAGAAGCAAGACCTTTGTAGTTTGTTACCAGGTTTGCACACATCTGAGGAAGGATTCACTCTTTAAAGATCTTCTCTAAATATTTAAGGTTTCTCATCTGTCGCTTCAGTGTTCTGGCTGAGGGAAGAAGGTACTCATCCAAGAATTTACAATACATGGTCACATAAATTGGCCCCTCAATGTGGCAAAAGTCAGCCTGTACCTTTAGCAGAGAAACAGACTCAAAGCATGATGTTTTCACCTCCGTGATTGACTGTAGGGATGGTGTTCTTAGGGTCATAGTCAGCATTTTTCTTCCTCCAAACACAGCGAGTCGAGTGAATGCCAAAGAGCTCAATTTTGGTCTCATCTTACCAATCCTTCTCTGAAGGATTTAGATGTTCATTGGCAAACTTCAAGATGGGCCTGTACATGCGCCTTTTTGAAGAGGGGGACCTTGTGGGCTCTGCAGGATTTCAATCCATGGCGGCATATTGTGTTACTAGAGCTGCACGATTCTGGCCAAAATGAGACTCACGATTTTTTTGCTTAGAATAAAAAGATAAATCATTCACGATTCTCGCAACGTAAAATCTTTCACATTATACAAAAAAATAGGCTAACTTTAGTTAGTTTTTTTTTTTTTTTTTTTTTCAAAAGATTTTTTTATTGAAAATAGTAAAGAAAAAAAAACACATACATAGAAAGTAGCATTAGAAACAATATCCTTCAGGGAAGTATAATAACCGTAGGAGGTCAAATAAAGAATGTACATTCACAGTTGAGCCTATGAGCGGTATATCACGGTTATGGTAAATTGAATTACATTCAGTACTGGGAGGATATCCTAATTCAGCAAAAAGATCATAATAAAACCAAAAGGGGAGGAGACCAGAAACAAATCATAAAAGAAAGAGAATGAAGAACAGAAAAAAAATGTAGCTTATTCAAACATGATGTAACATGGTCAGTCTTGAAGCCTGAGAAGGAACCAAGGGTTCCATTTAGCATCAAATATAGGTATGGAGTCGTGTAAGGTGTGAAATATTTTCTCGGTTATCCTCATAGAATCTATACGAGAAATGATTTGTGCAAAAGGGATCGAGGAGGATTTCCAGTGAAGGGCTATACCCCAAAGCGTAGCGACACATTGAGTGAATTAACCTCATCAAGGGTTTGGTGATATCTGGAATATCCTGAAATAGGATACAGTGATGGAAAGTGAGATTAATGGGATTTCCTACTAATTTGTCAATTTTAGTATTTCTTTCCAGGTGGGTTGTAACTTCTCACACTCCCAGAAAGTGTGTATGTATGAGCCTAAGTGGGTGCAACCTCTAAAGCAATTGGGAGAGGACTGCGGATAAATCTTGTGTATACGTGTTGGGGTATAATACCATCTTGTTATGAGTTTAATGGCTGTCTCTTTTATAGTGAGGAATTTTGAACATTTACATATGTTCAACCATCCCCTATCCCAGTCTATAACATCTTGGTCCAATGCTAGATCCTGTTCCCATTGAGATCGGTATTTCAGGGTCAGAGAGTCCTCTACCGATACCAAGGAGCCATGGATCTGTGAGATAAGGCCCCTTTGATGGGGAGCAGTGTGACACAGGTCCTCATATAATGTCGAGTGGTCAGATTGGGGGGAGAGGTAATGGTGTTGAAAAAAATGTCTTATCTGAAGGAAATGATAGAATTCTCTGTCAGGAATAAGAAAACGGGATTTAAAGGAAGAAAATGAAATAAATTTGGAATCTTCAAGGAAATCCCCTAAAGTGATCAGGTTATGTTGGGTCCACCCTTCATATAATTCCAGGTGAGCAAAGGCAGTGGGAAATCTAGGGTCGCCAACATAGGAGGCACCCCGGGGGGGGCTGAGAGGAGAGTTTGTATTTCCTCTTATATGTATTCCAGAGTTTCAGACCTATGGTGACTATGAGGTTTTTGTTAGATATTTTTGTGAGGGGGGGGGCTGGAGGACCACATTAATCCAGGTAGGTATATTGGGGCAATAGAGTCCTGCTCAAATTTGACCCATGGGACCTTGGAATCACTAATGTTCCACTGGGCCTGTTGTGCAAATCTACAAGCAATATAGTATAACCAAATACAGGGAACCCCCAGGCCCCCCTATTAGTAGATCAATAGAGGATTTCCCTAGCAAATCTGGGAGGTTTGTCTTGCCAGATAAATTTATTCATGTGGGCTTGAAGGGTGAGGAGGTAAGATTTAGATACTCTAATTGGAAGGGAACGAAATAGGTACAACAACCTGGGAAGTATTACCATTTTAAGGGCTGTGACTCTGCCGAGAAAAGAGATATGGAGCTGAGACCATGATTGAAGTGTTTTCTTCAGTTTAGAGATCATGGAGGGGTAGTTGTGGTCAAAAAGTTTGCTAAAGTCTCCCGCCAGATCAATGCCCAGATATGATAGACAGGTTTCCTTCCACACAAAGTGAAAGGCACTTTTAAATTGTTGCACCTCTGCTGGAGAAAAGCCCAGCGAGAGGGCGACTGATTTCGAGACATTAATCTTGAGGCCGGAGACTCCCGCAAATTACGATAAGGTTTGAAGGAGGTTTGGCAGGGAAATGTGGGGATTTGTTAGGAACAGAAGGACATCGTCCGCGTACATACAGAATTTATAGGAAGAGGGGCCCCTGGTGTAACCCGATATATTTTGGTTGTTAAGAATCGCAATAGCCAGGGGTTCCAGGGCAAGGGCAAAAATTAGCGGGGAAAGTGGACATCCCTGCCCAGTGCCCCTCCCTATGGAGAAGAATTCGGAACTATAGCCCGGGATTTTAATTCGAGTTTTAGGGTTTACATAAAAGGGCTCGAAACCCCAGTAGGAATTCCTCCCGAAATCCCATACGTTGTAGAAGCGAATATAAATAGCTCCAGGAGACGCTATCAAACGCCTTGTGTATGTCCAGACTGAGTAAAAAGAGTTTACGGGAATTTAAGTTGGAGTCTTGGATAATGTTAGAGGCTAATCTAATGTTATCTGTTATAAATCTATGGGGGTATGAATCCTGACTGGAAAGGTGAGTTAAGAGAGGAAATTATAGATGCCAACCTGTCCGCTAGGATTCTGCTAAAAATTTTTACATCATTATTCATGACCGAAATCGGCCTATAATTTTGGGGGAGTAAGTGATTTTTGTTAGGTTTGGGGATCAGGGACATATTTGCCAGCAGCATCTCCTCTGGAAAGTTACCTCCTTGTAAGATCCAATTAAACAGTTGAACTAGGCCGGGGGAGAGTAGGGTGGCAAATTTTTTGTAGTAAATGGCTGAAAAGCCATCTGGGCCAGGGGCAGAGCCTACCTTAAGGGACTTAATGACGTTAAGAACCTCTGAGGAGGTGATAGAGGCGTTGAGCTTCTCAACTTGGGTAGGTGAGAGAGTGGGGATATGAATGTCCTGGAACCAAGAGTCATCCGCTGGAGTAGGGAAGTTTGGATTCTGAGACAGGAGGGAGGAATAGAATTGTTCAAAAATTTGAAGTACCTCCTTGGGATGGGAGGTAGGTAGACCCGTATTTGAGGAAAGTTTATATACATGTGTGGGGCGGAATGTCTGATTTAACTTTCTTGCAAACAAAGTGGAAGCGGAGTTGTGCAGTAAAAATTTGGCTTTGGACCAACGTAGGTCTTTTTCCATTCTAGAGGACAGAAGGGAGTCCAATTCAAGGCGCTTTTGGTCTATTAATTTTCTAGTTGAGTCCAGGCCTAACAAATTAGTGTTTTTGTATATGCGGTCTAGTTCTGTGGTGAGGGTAAGAATTTTTTGTCTGAATTTTATTGTGGGATGAGGCTATGCTGATTAGTTTACCCCTCAGGACTGCCTTATGGGCTGTCCATAAAATGGAAGGAGGGGTGTCAGGGAGAGCATTTAGGGAAAAGTATTCCTCTATCGATTTAGCTGTCTCAGATTCAGCCACAACGTCTGAGAGTAAAGCTTCGTTCAGTCTCCATGTGTATGGTGTGGGGGCCAACCCTATAAATTTAGTAGTAAAAGACGTTACGTGATTGTCTGACCAAACGCAGGGGTGGATCGTGGCCTTGTTGGAGTTTGCCAATATAATGGGGGTGGTATAAATGTAATCCAACCTGGCGTAACTATTGTGGGGGTGAGAGTAAAAGGTGAATTCTTTGAGCCCCATATTGTGCGTTCTCCAGGTGTCCACCAGCTGGTGGTCCAAAAGGCCTTGAGTAAGAGACCTGGGGAACGCTTTGGAGATCTTAGTGGAGGAGGATCTGTCTAGGGTAGGGTTAGCTACTAAGTTGAAATCCCCTCCTATTATGATATGAGGAGAGTTCAAGGAGATCAACTTATCAAAAAAGGATTTGAAAAAGGATGCAGGTGCGTCATTGGGGGCGTATATACTGGCAATTGTGATTTCTCTATTATGTAACACACCTTTGATAATCACAAATCTGCTATCCTTGTCTTTGAAGCAATGTTTTACCTCCATGGGGAGAGAAGCGTGTAAAAAAAATGGAGGCACCCCTGCTTTTGGATGAGTAAAGGGAATAAAACAACTGGGGGAAGTTCCTATGGAAGAATTTAGGGTGTGAGGAATGGGAAAAATGTGTCTCCTGTATCAGGAGAATCTTAGCGCCAAGGAGCCCATACATGTCAAAGGCCTTACGTCTCTTTATGGGGGAATTGAATCCCTTCACATTATGTGAAATACAAGTAATAACCATTTTTAGTTATATGAACTCTATCGGGTGTGAGAGGGTTCAGAATAGACCATACTAGGAGGTTAAAGTGTATTCTCAAGCTAAAATATAACCTATCCAGCAGGGGTACCGCCACAATCCCACCCAACAAATTGTAAATACCGTATACATTTTCAAGATAGAGGATATATTCTAAGGTAGGCTTGGTAGTTTCACATAAAGACCAGATGCTGAAAAAAAATATCAGGCTGTGAACTGGCTGACCAGCAAAAAAAGAAAAGCAATCATCTCTTATAAACCAAAAAAGAAAAAAAACAACAAAGAGAACAAGAAAAGGACATGGAAATCCACATCTAAACCGGGTCAGGTAAAGAAAAGGTAAAAATAACTTTACCTGACACAAAATACAGTTACTCGCGAGACAACTAGGTCTCGTTCCCAGCAGTTCTACAAAAACCCACTAAGGGGTTGCAGAGTGGAACTCTAGAGGGGCTGATTAACTAAAATAATAACTGATCATACAGTGCCCCAAACGGACAAAAGAAAAACCAAAGGAGCTTGGGGGAGAAAAATAAAAACCCTTTCTTGCTGGGTGGGGTGCACATAGCGCAGCTCCGAGGGACAGCCGCTCTTAAAAAATGCAGAGCGAGGTAAGTGCAGGGTGTCTTAAGGAGACAATAGTGGAAGTCAGCAACGCTTTCAGCGTGGTGGGATGGTGAGGTCCTAACGAATTCTCCTTCTCTCTCTCCTGGGTGGTGGTGTTTGCCAGATGGGAGCCGGGCGAGGTGTAGAGGGGGACGGCGAATTGCAGCTGCATCTAAGAGACCAAGTTTTACCAGAATCTCTTGACCCTCTTGCAAGGTGGTAGCTGAGAAGGTGGTGCCATTATGTGGGACCTGTAGTTTGAATGGAAATCCCCATCTGTAGCGCATGTGAGCAGATTGAAGTGCAGTGGTGATTTCTTTCAAAATCCTTCTGTCCAGGGTGGCTGGGGAGATATCCGGGTAGATCTGGATAAGATGATCATCAAGTGCTATCCGTGGCTTATTCCGAGCAGCTCTCAGAATTTCCTCCTTGGTGAGAAAGTCCTTCATGCAGAGGACAACGTCCCTAGGGGGTTTATCATCAGGAGGTTTCGGGCGAAGTGCCCTGTGAATGCGGTCACATTTAAAAGCCGCAGAGTCCCGATCTGGAAGGAGTGATTTAAACAGTCTGATCACGGTCGGGATTAGATCAGTTTCAGTCTCAGGGATGCCTCTCAGACGCAAATTATTGCGTCTATTTCTATTGTCGAGGTCTTCGACTTGTGCTTGAATAGCTGTCAGAGCTAAGGCTAGGGATTCATGTTCGCGACTGAGGTCATTGTAGGCCAGGGCCAGTTCATCAGGTTTCGTTTCTAGGAGCTCAGTACGTGAGCCTAAGGCCGCAATCTCCTGTGACAGAGTGTGAGAAGTCTTGTGCAGCTCCGTTTGAAATTTCGTGGCCAATCTGGTGTACATGGCTTCCAGGCTGACATCTAAATCCGCCTTAGAAAGAGCGGTATGGTACTCACCCACCGTACTTGCGGATGGAGAGGGATTCGATCGAGGTGGAGAGGAAGGAGCAGGAGATTCCCCTTTCCCGGAGGCACCATCTTGAGGCATGCTGAACCGCTCCCTCCTGCGGAGGAGATAGTGGGTCAGGGTGTTTTGAGAGGATCCTCGGGATTTCTTTCTCCTCGACGGCATGCACCGAGTGACGATGGCTTGAGGGGTGCAAAAATAGAGGCTAAAGGTGCTGTTAATGGCCCTCAGGAAGCCGTTATAGTCCCGGGTGGAGCGGAGCTACAGACTCAGGCGTCCACCACCCTCGACGCCGCGCATGCGCCCCCCTTTTTGTTTTGTTTTTTAATTCATTAAAGTAATTTTTTCCAAAAAACTGCACTTGAAAGACTGCTGCGCAAATACAGCGTGACATAAAATATTGCAATAACCACCATTTTATTCTCTAGGGCAGTGATGGCGAACCTTGGCACCCCAGATGTTTTGGAACTACATTTCCCATGATGCTCATGCACTCTGTAGTGTAGTTGTGCATCATGGGAAATGTAGTTCTAAAACATCTGGGGTACCAAGGTTCGCCATCACTGCTCTAGGGTGTCTACTAAAAAAAAAAAAAAATATATAATGTTTGGGGGTTCCAAGTTATTTTCTAGCAAAAAAAAAAATATTTTAAACTTGAAACCAACAAATGTCAGAAAAAGTTTGTGTGTTTAAATGGTTAAACTTTTTTCGCTTACACACATCTATTCCATTGACAAATTTTTACACTGTTTATACTTAAGTTCAACTGATAAAGAATGTTTTGATTCTTGGCAGACTGCCAGGATTTTTTCTTCCTTTCTTTTGACAGCTGTGGCTTCAGAAGAGCAGAGAGAATTCTTTGCATAGAAAGAATCGGGAAACACTTTAGTCAAGATCGCGATAACGATTCTTGACGATTAATCGTGCAGCTCTATGTGTTACCAATGGTTTGTTTGATGACTGTGGTCCCAACTGCCTTGAGATCATTCACAAGCTCCTCCTGTGCAATTTTGCGCTGATCCCTAACTTTTCTCATGATCACCCTTACCCCATGAGGCGATATCTTGCATGGAGCTCCAGACCAAGGGCGATTGATGGTTACTTTGTTTTTCTACCGTTTGCAAACAATTGCGCCAACAGTTGTCTGCTTCTCACTAAGCTTCTTGCAGATGGTCTTGTAGCCCATTGCAGGTCTACAATCTTGTCCCTGAGGTCCTTTGACAGCTCTTTGGTCTTGCCCATGATGGTGAGGTTTGAAAGGAAGAAAGATTCTGTGGACAGGTGTCTTTTATACACATAACGAGTTAGGAGCACCTTCTTAACCACTTGCCAACGGCCTAACGCAGATATACTGCGGCAGAATGGCACGGGCAGGCAAAATCACATTGATCTGCCTCCATCGCGCCCCCCCCCGGTGCCCGAGGCGGTCGGCATCGGAGCGATCAATGCTGAGGGGGAGGCCACTCATTCGTGGCCACCCCCTCGCGATCGCTCCCAACGAATGAAAATCTTCCTCTGCTGCTGTAATGTAAACAGCGGCCGAGGAAGTGATGTCATCTCTCCTCGGGAAGCCTTTTCGTTACGGCGCCGATGAGAGAAGATATCCAAGTAAGTCCGCACCAACATAAAACACTGACAATAGAACATGCAGGCACACTTTTCACCCCCCAATCACCCCCTGTCACAGTGACACCAATAGCAGTTTTTTTGTTTGTTTTTTTTTACCAATTACTGCATTGGTGTCATTTTGTGACAGTTATAAAGTGGTAGGGCAGTTAGTGTTAGGCCCCTTAAGGTCTAGGGTACCCCCCCTAACAAAGTTTTAACCCCTTGATCACCCCCCCCGTCGCCAGTGTCACTAAGCGATCGTTTTTCTGATCGCTGTATTAGTGTCACAGGTGACGCTAGTTAGGGAAGTATTTAAGTTCGCTGTCAGCGTTTTATAGCGTCGGGGACGCCCATATATTACCTAATAAAAGGTTTTAACCCCGATTGCCCCCTAGTTAACCCTTTCAGCAGTGATCTCCGTATAACTGCTACGGGTGACGCCGGTTAGTTTGTTTTTTATAGTGTCAGGGCATCAGCCGTTTATTACCTAATAAAAGGTTTAACCCCCTGATCACCTGGCAGGTGATACAAGCTAGGTTTTAGGGTCAGATAGGGTCTGCATCGCCCCAGGCAGCGTCAGGTTAGTGCCAGTACCGCTAAAACCCACGCACGCAGCATAGACCTCCGTTAGTGGTATAGTATCTGAACGGATCAATATTTGATCAGATCTATACTAGCGTCCCCAGCAGTTTAGGGTTCCCAAAAACGCAGTGTTAGCGGGATCAGCCCAGATATCTGCTAGCACTTGTGTTTTGCCCCTCCGCCCGGCCCAGCCCAGTGCAGTATCGATCAATCACTGTCACTTACTAAACACATAACTGCAGCATTCACAGAGTCTGGCCTGATCCCTGCGATTGCTAACAGTTTTTTTGGTAGCATTTGAATCAATCGCCAACAGTCAGGAGCTTTTTTACCTGTAAGTCACTACTGTACCACTAAATTTAGAGCCCAAAATGGCAAATCGAAGGTACAGTAGTGAAGAGGCCTACACGTTTCTGAGCATGACAGATAGTAACGAGGAAGTCACTCATCTGTCAGATTCAGGCTCAGAATACGATCCTGTAGACGACTGCGGCTCCATGACAGATAGCTCTGACGACGGAGTTGTGGTCCCTGCCAAAGGCAGGCGTACTGGACCCCAATCTTCTTCTGCTGTTGAGGTGCAGGAACCGCAGGTCCCTCGTATGGAGCAGAGCAGTACAAGCGCCGCTATTCCTTCTGGTGAACTGGCAAGCAACAGCAACCTAGTACACCCCGGTCGTAGTCAAACCAGCACTGCAGTAACACTTGGTGACGTGGCGAGTCCCATAAGTGCAGTTCAAGCTGGTGAGGTGGCAAGCCCAAGTAGTGTCCCGCTGCCAAGAAGACAAACACAGGCCCGTCGTGCCCATAGTGCCCTTCCTGCTGCATTCGCCAATCCTAATTGGGAACCCACCACTTCTGCAGCACCCGTACTTCCCCCATTTACATCCCCAACAAAATGCAGTCGGCTGCAAGAGAGTTATTTTATTTATGTTCTCCCGAGTACCTCTACCCAACGAACCCCCAAAAAAAGATGGAGTCTCTGCAGCAAGCACAGATATAGGCGTGACACCCACTATTATTGTCCCTCCTGTCCTGACAATCCTGGTCTTTGCATTGGTGAATGTTTTGAACTCTACCATACACTAGTTGAGTATTAGCGTAGGGTACAGCATTGCACAGACTAGGCACACTTTCACAGAGCGTAAAACAAAAAAAAAAAAAATATATAAAATAAACAAAAATAGTTGTTTTATTATTGTTCTCTCTATTGTTCTGCTCTTTACTGTATTCTATTCTGCAACGTTTTATCATCATGTTTTATCCCGTTTGCTTTTCAGGTAATTTTTATACTTTACTGTTTATTGTGTTTTATTGTTAACCATTTTTTTGTTTTCAGGTACGCCATTCAGCTGCAGCTTGGATTTATTTATCTTGACAGCAACAGCGTTTGCGCCCACGATACACAAAGCCGTGACTCCAGTGCTGTCAGAGGTGAAGGAGCGATTTGCTCCTAACTTTTGGGGTGGCTGCCCCCATGCTTCGGCATATATAAATGGTGCATGTATGCCCATCATTAGAAGTGGGTGCATGAAGGGAGGTATTCTAATGGTGGGCATACCCACCGATCAATCTCTTTTTCGTTCAGCCCACAGGCTGCATATAAAAAAAATAAATAAGATTACAATATATGCCCAACAAGTACCAGCAACGTACTGGTATGTTGCTGGACTGAGTGGCTGTACCAGAATGATGCCTGCAGGTTTAGGTATTATCTTGGTATTCTTTACAGCCAGCAGTCAGCTTTCATGTAAACGCAATCCTAGCGGCTAATTCGCCTCTAGACTGCTTTTACAAGCAGTTTGAGGGAATGTCGCCCCCCACCCCCCACGTCTTCCATGTTTTTCTCTGGCTCTCCTGTCCCAACGGGGAACCTGAGAATGCAGCCGGTGATTCGGCCAGCTGACTATAGAGCTGATCAGAGACCAGAGTGGCTCCAATCATTTCTATGGCCTAAGAAACCGGAAGCTACGAGCATTTCATGACTTAGATTTCGCCGGATGTAAACAGCTCCATTGGGAAATCGGGAAAGCATTTTATCACAATGATCTTGGTGTGGTTAGATGCTTTGATGGCAGAGGAGAGATCTAGGGTCTAATAGACCCTTTTTTTTTTTTTTTTTTTTGTGAAAAAAATAAGTGTACCTGTCACTACCTATTGCTATCATAGGGGATATTTACATTCCCTGACAAAAAAAAAAAAAAAAAAAAAAAAAAAAAGAAAGCACCCCTGTCCCGCCCTGCTCTCGTGCAAAGGCGAACGCAAGCGTTGGTCTGGCATCAAATGTAAAACCGCAATTGCACCATGCATGTGAGTTATCACCGCAAAAGGTCAGATCGAGGGCAGTAATTTTAGCAGTAGACCTCCTCTGTAAATCTAAAGTGGCAACCTGTAAAGGCTTTAAAGGCTTTTAAAAATGTATGTAGTTTGTCACCACTGCACGTTTGTGCGCAATTTTAAAGCATGTCATGTTTGGTATCCATGTACTTGGCCTAAGATCATCTTTTTTTATTTCATCAAACATTTGAGCAATATAGTGTGTTTTAGTGCATTAAAATAAAAAATAAAAAAAAGTGGATTTTTCCCCCAAAAAATGCGATGAAAAATCGCTGCGCAAATACGGTGAAAAAAAAAAAAAAAAATGAAACACCCACCATTTTAATCTGTAGGGCCTTTGCTAAAAAAAAAAAAAAAAAAAAAAAAAAAAATATATGTTTGGGGGTTCAAAGTAATTTTCTTTCAAAAAAAATTATTTTTTCATGTAAACGAATAGTGTCAGAAAGGGCTTTGTCTTCAAGTGGTTAGAAGAGTGGGTGATGTGCGACATAAGCTTCTAAATGTTGTGCATAAAATGCCAGAACAGTTCAAAGCCACCCCCACCCCCCCCCCAATGACCCCATTTTGGAAAGTAGACACCCCAAGCTATTTGCCGAGAGGAATGTCGAGTCCATGGAATATTTTATATTGTGACACAAGTTGTGCAAAAAAAATAAATAAAAATGTCTTTCCCGCAAAGTTGTCACTAAATGATATATTTTATCTTTTTCCGTTTATAGCGCAAAAAATAAAAACCGCAGAGGTGATCAAATACCATCAAAAGAAAGCTCTATTTGTGGGAACAAAAGGACGCAAATTTCTTTTGGGTACAGCATTGCATGACCGCGCAATTAGCAGTTAAAGTGACGCAGTGCCAAATTGTAAAAAGTGCTCTGGTCAGGAAGGGGGTAAATCCTTCCGGGGCTGAAGTGGTTGAATTGACAGCACTAATCTGTGTACCATATGAGCACATAGGGTAGCCAGTCTGTGGGAGCCAGAATTATTGTTGGTTGGTAGGGGATCAAATACTTATTTTACACACTGAACTGCATTTATAACATTTGGATCGTGTTTTTTTTCTGGATTTTTGGTTGACATTCTGTCTCCAATTTAAAATATACCAATAATAATAATAATAATAATAATAATAAAACCCTTCATTTCTTTGTAAGTGAGCAAACTTACAAAATCTGCAGAGGAGAAGTCTAAACTCGGCTCCTGCAATGGTTTCAGGGATACCCCAGAGGCGGATATTATTCCGACAACTACAGTTCTCGTCTTCCGCCCGTAAGAGCAGCATAGCAAGTTATTTTTGAGCTCTGGACTGACCAGCCTCTAATCGAACCAAGCGGGTGTTCACAACATTTCCTGAGGCCTCCAGCTTGGACACGCTTGTTTCCACGATGTAAAGCTGTTCACGAACGTCGGTTATCTTCTTTCATAATGTCCCTTCCAAGCGTTGGGTCAGGCCCTCCAGAGTGCCTCAAGGTCTTGCCTTGTATATAGGGGAAGCAGGATAGCCCTCAACTCAGGGTCCTCAGTCCAAGACTTGTAATGAACGGGCTGGCAAGCATAGAGTGCAGGGATGCACCAGGCCCACTCACACCCCCTAGTGTGTATTCTGCAAAACTCCTGGAGCAAGAGACACTGCTTTTGATCCGACTGGTAATTCCCTTGTGGTCCCTGGTACATTACTGTGTACCACCACTTCCCTGTTAGGACTGTCGACACCATGGAGTGGTGGCTGCAGGAACAGTGACTAAAGTCAGTGGCTGCAGGGTTGACTCGTGTGACATTTTTACAGCCAAGTGCGGAGCCAAATGCCTCTTCCTCAAGATCTGAGATTTACAAAACCGGGGTGGGGGGGTTGGGGTTCCAATAGGCCAGAGAAACCAGGTAGAAAAGGACACCCCCAGACCAGTGGTGCAGTCTGTTCCCAGTGAAGTATTGAGTGCCCTGAGCACAGTTAACAAGGCCTGCTGTAATACCGGAAACACTGCTAGATGCAAATCAGTAGTAGAGTCAGGTGTTAGAATCATCATTAGAGCTATTAGAACTATTGGCATTGCTGTTAACATAGCCGGCTGTAGCTCCTATAACAGCTTTACTGACAGATAAATTTACAGAATCCATGGCTGAACCAGGTCGCCCAGGTCTCCATGAGCTTTCTGAGCCAGTAGGTAGGCAGGTAATGCCAGTAACAAGGGGGATAAAAATGGCTTTCGAAGCCACTGACAACCCCAGTGACAGAGCTGTTACCCGAGCCAATATTACTCAATGCTGCAGATGACAGATCGCTGTAGGCTGGACGATTGAGCACCATTCCTCAACCTCACGCAGTCTACTTTCTGCACCTGGTCATGGGGGAGTGGGGAGGAAAGAGATAATAGGATTTTAAAAACACCTTACCTGTAAAATCCTTCTCTTGAAGTACATTATAGGACACAGAGCCTTAAGTATTTACTTAGTGGGTTATAGCTACCATCAGGTGTTGACACTGGCACACCCAATACAGGAAGTTGACTCCCCTATGTAACCCCTCCTCCTTCCAGGAGTACTTCAGTTTTTGTAGCCAAGCAATATACTTTACACCCCATAAAAAGAGGGGCGGGACTTGTGTCCTATGATGTACTCCAAGAAAAGGATTTTACAGGTAAGCTGTTTTAACAATCCTATTTTCTTTATCGTACATCATAGGACACAGAGACCCAAGTATTTACTTAGTGGGACGTCCCATAGCAAAGCTACTTGAGGGGAGGGAGACACAACCCGTAGGGCCACCCCCAGACCTTGAGGGCTTATACTGCTGCCTGTAGCACACTGCACCCGAAGGAGATATCCTCATTCCTTCTTACATCCACTTGGTAAAATTTTGTGAATGTATGGACCAAACACCAAGTTGCGGCCTTGCAGATCTGAGCAAAGGAGGCCTGGTGATGCACTGCCCAAGAAGCATTAACCGCTCTGGTAGAGTGCGCCTTAACTTGAATAGGGGGAACCCTTAAATCATAAGTTTGAATTATAATTTGCCGAATCCACTTACTAACAGTGGATTTCGATGCGCCTTGTCCTTTTTTAGGACCCTCTGGCAGGATAAATAAGATAGTCTTACGAATCTGAGCAGTTTTCTTTAAATAGATTTTCACTGCTCTCACTACATCAAGACAATGTAATGACTTTTCTTCCCTGGAACATGGTTTTGGGAAACACAATGGCAGGACAATATCTTGAGATGAAAGCCTGAAACCACTTTTGGCAAAAAGCCTGAACGAGGGCGTAACACCACTCTGTCCTCATGAATAATCAAATATGGCTCTTTACAAGAAAGAGCAGCCCATGCTGAAACCCTCCTTGCTGGGGATATAGCAACCAAAAATATCAGCTTCCTAGTCAGAAGGACTAAAGGAACATGCTGTAATGGCTCAAGGGGTTAAAGGTGATTTAACTGGCGGATGAATCCGCATCACCCCTTGCATAAAACCCCGGACTAAAGAATGTGTAGCAAGCGGTCTTTGAAATAAAACCGATAAGGCTGAGACTTGGCCCTTAATAGTATTTAGAGCCAACGTCATCTCTACGCCCAACTGTAGAAAGGCAAGGATTCTGCCTATATCTCCAAGGGTGCCAACCCTTGAATTCACACCAGGAGACGTAAGCTTTCCAAACTCTAATATACAGCTCTGGGCACTGGTTTCCTTGCATTGATTAAAGTTGAGATCACAGACCTGGAAAGCCCACGCTTCTTCAGATTGTGGGTTTCAATAGCCAAGCCGTTAAATTTAGCATTCGTAAAGTAGGATGGAATATCGGCCCCTGCGATAGTAGGTCTGGCCTTAGTGGGAGAGGCCCACTGCCATCTTTACGATCTCTGCGTACCACGAACTTCTGGGCCATGCTGGTGCTACCAGAATTACCGGCTTTCTTTCCAGCTTGATCCTGCAAAGAAGTCGACGCAGCAACTGAATCGGGGGAAAAGCGTAGAACAGTAAAAATTGATCCCACAGAGTTATTAGCGCATCTGTTCCGTATGCGAGTGGATCCCTTGTTCTGGACACAAAAGTTGACTAACTTCATGTTGAATCCGGACGCTAGAAGATCTATGTCCGGAGTCCCCCATCTTTGGCAAACAGCCCAAAATACTTCGGGGTGAAGAGACCATTCCCCTGGGAATAACTGCCTAAGTTAGGATATGGTTCACCTCTCTCTGAGCAGAGAGACTCTTGGTGCCCCCCCTTGGTGATTGATATAGGCCAAAGCCATGGCATTGTCGGATTGAATCCAGACTGGACAATTCTTTAACTTGGAGGTCCAGGTTTTCAGAGCCAGATACACTGCCCGAATCTCTAGGATGTAGATGGGCAGGGCTCTTTCGAGTTTTTACCACTGTCCCTGGACAGTCGTCTCCTCTAGTACCGCTCCCTAGCATGAGAGGCTGGCATCTGTCCTTACTGCTTTCCAGATTGGTCTGAAGGGTTTCCCCTTCAGCAAATTCTGGCTTCGTAACCACCAACTGAGGCTTTCAGACACTCTTGGGGACAGCCGCATTGGCAAGTCCAAAGCTTGGATCGTCTTGTTCCAAGCAGAGAGGATTCTGTTTTGCAACAGTCTTGAATGGAACTGGGCATAGGGGACTGCTTCGAATGAAGCTACCATCTTTCCTAACAACCTCATGCAAAGGCGAATTGACCATCCGTACCAGCGCTTGTATGGAGCTGATCTTTGCTGGAGGCAAGAACACCCTTTTCTGGGCTGTAGCTATGATCAGGCCTAAGTAATAAAGCCTTCTTACTGGTTTTAAGGAAGACTTCTCTAGGTTGAGGATCCAACCGAGACTTTCCAGGTAACTGGTTGTAATGCGTACGTTTTGCCTTAAGCGAGTCACTGACTGGTCTATTAACAATAGATCGTCTAGGTACGCCAACACAGTTATGTCCTGTGCCCTCAACTTGGCTAGAGGTGGGGCCAGTATTTTTGTGAATACCCATGGTGCTGTTGCTAGTCTGAAGGGTAAGGCCGCAAACTGAAAGTGCTATTGTTCCACTTCGAATCGCAGAAACCTTTGGTGAGCGGGAAATATGGGGACATGCAGATATGCATCCCTGATGTCGTTGGATGCCAGAAGTTCTCCGCCTTGTAGGATGGAGACCTTTGACCTGATCGACTCCATTCAAAAGGAGCGAATTTTTAGGAACCAATTTAGATCTTTTAGATCCAGAATGGGCCTGACATCTCCATTCGGTTTTGGTACCGTAAACAGTTTTGAATAGAAACCTAAACCTTGTTCTTCTGTGGGGATCTGTACGATTACCTCTTGAGTCATTCGGTCTAATGCTTGAAACAGGGATCGTCTTTTCCTTGGATCCTTGGGAACGTTTGATCCCAGAAAGTGAGATGGTGGAAACGCCTGAAACTCTAGTTTGTATCCTAGAGTCACTGTGGAGAGAGCCCATCTGTCCTGAGTTTCCCTCCATTCCACTTCTGCGAAATGCAGAAGTCTTCCCCCCACCTTGGTGAGGGGAGATGCCTCTTCATGAAGAGGTCTTCGTATTCAGGTTTGTAGTCTTGCGGCTCCAGGTCTTCCTTTGAGCCTGGGCCTAACCCTGCGATTTTCCTCTGGAATCTGATGGTGGAAGCCGTCGCCACTGCTAAGAGGAGGGTGCGCTTGGCGCAGGAGAGAGTCCGTTTAAATGAAGGACGTTTATACTTTCTTTTGACTGGCAAAAGAGTACTTTTTCCACTGGAAATTGTCTGGATATATTTATCCAAATCGCCAAATAGTTGCTCCTCATGAAATGGGAAACTGGACAGTAGGTTTTTGCAGGGTGCTTCGGCAGACCAACCTTAGCCAAAGGGTCCTACCCATGTGTACTAGCACAAGTGCAAGGCGAGACGCCTGGTGAATAGAATCCTTTATAGCATCTATGGCAAAACATAATGCTTTTGGTAAAATCTGCCAACTCACTGGCCTGTTGTGCAGTGAGCTCGTCAAGGCCTCTGTGAACTGGTCTTTTAAGGACTGACAGATGCCTATAGCTGCAATTGCAGGCTGAGCAACAGTACCTGCTAAAGAAAAAGAATTTTAACAGGAATTTTAACGTTTTATCTGTTGGATCCTTTAGCATTTGTGCATTGTCCACTGGACAAGTTAAACTTTTATTCACACTGGAAATCGCAGCATCTACTGCTGGAACTTTCCATTTTGTGGTGAATTTTTCCTCCATAGGATAGAGAACTGAGAATCTCTTTGGAGGGAGAAAATTCTTATCCGGATGATCCCATTCGGTATAAATAAGCTTCTCTAGTAATGTGTGGACTGGAAACGCATGCACTGGTTGTGAAGGTTTCAAGGAACCCAAAGAAGAAACCAGACTTTCAGCTGACCCGGTTAGGGGTAGCATGAAAGTGGAGCGAACCATGTCCGTAAGGATTTGTACCTCAGATTGTGAAGCTGAAACTGCAACTGTTTCCTCCGCAGAGGAGTAATTGGTTTGTTTTTCCCGATTGTTTGAGGGCAATACCTCATCCTGTCCCCACTGTTCCCTTGGTAAAGGGTTTGGAGGGGGAGAGCGGGATCTAGCACGCTTCTTATCCCCTTTAATAGAGGATACAGCCCCTGTATACGTGACAAGCAGTTGCACCACCAATTGCTTCCAATGACTCCCCTGGCTTGCCATGTCAGGAATCTCTGGAGAGTATGATAATGTGGAGGCATGTCTGGCATTCCCAGCGCCTGGGGGTGGTTTTGGTGCCTTAGTAGTAACCCTTGAAGCCATAGTGCAAAGGTACTCTAAGAACTGTTCTATTTACTTGAACAATAGTAGGAAAAACAGTGGTAGCATAGAATGATCTAATGCTAAACAATAAGTTTTTTCCTGTACTGCAAATGCCTGTGTAAATCCCTCACGTGCACCAGCACTTCTGTGTCCTGTGGCAGCCTTGTGTCAGCTGCTCTGATAGACACTGTCTGTTTCCCAGAGTATCAGCTTTAACCTTTTTCAGGTGTGAGCCTGATTGTCTATGTGCCACACCCTTTCCTGTGCTTTAGCATAGGGTTGTCCCGATACCGATACTAGTATCGGTACCGATACCGAGCATTTGCCCAAGTACTTGTACTCGGGCAAATGCTCCCGATGCTTCCCCCGATACCTGGAAGTCAGCTGTGATCGGCGCGTGGGGGAGTTACAAGCTTCTCCCCCAGCGGCTTTCACCAGCTTTAGTGACAAACAGCGGTGATCGGTCACAGCTGACTGTCACTGCATCCTCCTCCGTGCCCCCTCCTTTCCTCTGTGCCTCTCCGCTGTCCCCCTCCGTTCCGCTCTCCTTATCTGTCCCCTCCGTTCCGCTCTCCTTATCTGTCCCCTCCGTTCCGCTCTCCTTATCTGTCCCCTCCGTTCCGCTCTCCTTATCTGTCCCCTCCGTTCCGCTCTCCTTATCTGTCCCCTCCGTTCCGCTCTCCTTATCTGTCCCCTCCGTTCCGCTCTCCTTATCTGTCCCCTCCGTTCCGCTCTCCTTATCTGTCCCCTCCGTTCCGCTCTCCTTATCTGTCCCCTCCGTTCCGCTCTCCTTATCTGTCCCCTCCGTTCCGCTCTCCTTATCTGTCCCCTCCGTTCCGCTCTCCTTATCTGTCCCCTCCGTTCCGCTCTCCTTATCTGTCCCCTCCGTTCCGCTCTCCTTATCTGTCCCCTCCGTTCCGCTCTCCTTATCTGTCCCCTCCGTTCCGCTCTCCTTATCTGTCCCCTCCGTTCCGCTCTCCTTATCTGTCCCCTCCGTTCCGCTCTCCTTATCTGTCCCCTCCGTTCCGCTCTCCTTATCTGTCCCCTCCGTTCCGCTCTCCTTATCTGTCCCCTCCGTTCCGCTCTCCTTATCTGTCTCCCTCCGTTCTCCCCCTCCGTTCCTCAGTCCCCCTCCTCCTTCCTTTGTGTATGGATAGAGTCAGCTGACTCTGTCCATTCACAATAACTGAAACATTGTAATCTCCTGTGATTACGATGTGTCAGTTTATGAATGGAGAGAAGCTGCTGTCTTCTCTCCATTCATTCTGAGTGCAGCTGAGGCTGCAGAGAAAGGGACTGGGGAATCTCTATCCTCGGTCTCTTTCTCTGTCTCAAGGGGGAGATATCAGAGGTCTGTTAAGACCCCTGATATCTCACCAAAGCCCCCCAAAAGGGCCGATTAAAAAAAAAAAAAAAAAAAAAACCCACACACATACACCGTTCACACCCACCCCACCCCCCCCCCAAAAAAGCAAGCACTGTTAAAAAAAAAAAAACAAAAACAAAACAAAACAAAACACTGTCACGTGACATTTAAAAAAAAAGTATCGGTAATCGGTATCGGCGAGTACTCGGTCCTAAAAAAGTGGTATCGGGACAACCCTACTTTAGCAAGAGTCACCTCAGAGAGGCGGCGGGGGAGAGGGGAGGCGATTTACACAGCCTGTGTCAGCTTTTCAGATTTATGCTTGTTTAAACATAACATGTATCCCTATCCACCGTTTCCCCATTTAGGGGAAGAGGAGACATCCCCATCCCCCCCTCCAGCTGCTGAGACACACGCTGTATTAGCACAGATTTAAAACAGGGTCTATACACTATTACTCCCTCTAGAGGAGTTTTTAAGGCATTTTACAATATAATTGAAAGAAAAGTCAAAGGTGGACTTAGTTCCTATACTTTCCTCTTACCTTTTCCTCGCTGCAGGATACTGCTGAGTAAACAGACAGATCCAAACTTCACCCATCACGGCAGGCAGCATGTTTAAACCTTCAAAGACTGGGGCCCTTTTAATAGGGGTTCTACTCCTTTGGACCATGTATAGCAACCCCTCAGGACAGCTTTAGGTAATGTAGCAAGACCAAAAAAAGTCCTGGTTCCTAAGGTCCAGCCCTCAAAGAGAAGTGTTGCAGGCAAAACCTCGTTCTTCTATGCGAGGCCCGTGTACCATCCTGGAGCCACAGTGGCGGGATGGATCCGTTTGTGGAGGCTTTTTAAATCCAGCATGGATCCCCCCCCCCCGGAGCTCCACAGAGCACATCTTCACTCGTGCCAACACCTTTAGACACTGGAAGGAGGAGGTGTTATATATGGGAGTCAACTTCCTGTATTGGGTGTGCCACTGTCAACACCTGAAGGTAGCTATAACCCACTAAGTAAATACTTAAGTGCCGGTTCACACAGGGGTGACTTGTCAGGCGACCTAGTCGCCTGACAAGTCGCCTCCCGTTCTGTACAATGGAACCGTTCTAATAGGAGCGACGCAAGTCGCTCCGACTTGGAAAAAGGTTCCTGTACTTCTTTTGGGGCGACTTGAGGCGACTTGCATAGACTTCTATACAGAAGTCGTTTTGCAAGTCGCCGTGGAAGTCGTTTGCAGGTCGCCTCGCTGAGGCGACCTGCAAGTCGTGCCGCCCCTGTGTGAACCGGGGCTAAGGCTCTGTGTCCTATGAAGTATGATAAAGCAAAAGCACTACCACCCTGCTGTCTTCTCACCCAGACTCACAAGCACTCCTGGGCCAACACAGGCTGATGCTGCCCTTGCTAACCCACTGTCCCGCAATGCTGAAAAGTGCCTGTCTGCACACTCAGGGGTTCGGATTCCAGAGCTAGCAGCTGCCACGCTTCATTACTAAACCACTCCCCCTTGCCTCTCTTACACAAGATCAGCCCAGCTGTGCCAGAAACTTGTTGGCGATGTATGCAGACCCCGGGTACACTATCCCACATCTGGGGAACATGACCACAAAATCCTTTTGGGACTAGATAGATAGATCTATCTCTATAAAAAAAAAAAAAAAAAGAAATAAAAAAAGAAATAAAAAACATAGTGGATTCCTACCCCAACATCAATTAGACATGTTCTTACAATGGTTAGGTTGGTCACAGCAAGATACTGGTGCAGGACTGATCATACCTCCCTGGCTGAGTGAGCATGTGAGCTGGAGACGATCAGTGATATGGCATGCATGACCGCTTGGGATAAAAAATTAAATGGGAGGCATGAGGGCTCATGTGGTCATATTTTTTTTTTACACTCAATTTAATTTGGATCTTATGTGTCCTGAATTTCTGGGAGGAGTAGCCTGCAGTGGAATGGGGCTCCCTAGTGCCCCCCCCCCCAGTTTTTTTTCCCTAGTTTATCCCTTCTTTCTTTTTTCGGTCACTTTGGTATTGGTGTATATACTCATCTTCTACCTAAATCAGGTTGCTACCATATTATGCTTATACAGATTACTTTGCATGCATCACTAATGTTCGTTGAACCAGTGAGGTATTCCTACTGGAACGCCGCCTACACATTGTGCACTAAAGGGATCTATATTTCCGCTCTGTTTTTTCACAGGTTAACTTTGATTGTGTATGTATATTGAACTGAATGATCTTTTTGATGAGCGGTTATATAAATCTGATAATTTTCTTTCCCTGTACTAACGGATATGTACCACTTGTAATTAGCGCAATGTCTTCTGCTTAGGTTTTTATGCGACATGTTATTTTGTAAAAATCGAATCAACTTGGTTTAACCGGTTCCCTCATGACATGCACTGACATATGTTTTGGTGTTTTTATTGATTTCAATGAAAACGCATCAGAAAAAAATGGAAGTGTATAAATCTAGTATAGACATTCTTATGTAGCCAGTACTGTATATTCTAAACTAGCCTTTTTCAACTTTGTTTTTTTTTTTTTTTTTTTTTTTTTTTTACACCTAAGAAACCCTTTATCATTATCCAGGGTCCCCAAGACCAGATAATATTAAGCCTACAACTAATGGAAGCCATCATTGCTCAAGGACCCTCAGGCAACCTTTTGAGGAATCCTAGGGTTCTATGGAACCCTGGTTGAGAAACATTGGGCTAAAGCATCAGGCTTAGGCCCCTTTCACACTGGGGCGGTGGCGGTACAACAGCGCTATTTTTAGCGCTGCTGTACCGTCGTTCTTGCAGCGGTATTCGGCCGCTAGTAGTGCGGGTTTAACCCCCGCTGGCGGCCGAAAAAGGGTTAAAATCCCTCGTACAGCGCGGCTATAGCCGCGGTATAGCCGCGCTGTCCCATTGATTTCAATGGGCAGGAGCGGTGAAGGAGCGGTGAATACACCGCTCCAAAAAAGCGGTTTGCAGGACTTTTTTCACCGTCCTGCCTGCGCACCGCTTCAGTGTGAAAGCCCTCAGGCTTTCACACTGAACAAACAGCGGAGGCTGTTTAGGGGCGGTTTGCAGGCGGTATTTTTAGCGCAATACCGCCTGCAAACCGCCCCAGTGTGAAAGGGGTCTTAGACTCTCTCCAAGGCAGACAGTAAAAATTGGTGTTCTCTAACATCTGTGGTCAGTGTAGAAGTGACCCCTTACCTTGGTGTTTATTGTAATACTGCCTTTTTGCATCCCAAGCCAGTGTACATGAGAGAACAATCCACCATTACTCAAGGAACCTGTAGTAACCTCAGGAAGAAGTGCAGTTGAGCAACCCTGTTCTAACTGGATCAAACACCACACCTAGTTATGAGTTTTACAGAGAAAAACAAACACACACGCTAAAGAAATGGAAGTCGCTCCCTATGAAAAAAAAAGTGAAATAAATAACATCTTGCAGCAATTAATCACACATGAACAGAGAGAGTATTGTGCAATTACACGGAACTGAGCGCTGCTACATGCTACTGTATAGCATTCCACATTGGGAGCCATTTGTTTAGTGTGAATATGCTACAGCTAGCAATTAAATGGCTAGCAATTAGTGGCAGTAGGAGCTACTAAAAGTCGCCAGTGTTGCTTTCAAAGATAACTAGAAAATGTAATAAGAATCATATGCAAAAAACATGAAAATTGTCTGAACTGAAACTTACCCATTCGTCTTGCAAAGACTTCAGAATTGCTGGAATACTTGTTGCAGAGGGTGGTTTTGGACGAACTGGGTGAGCAACTATAAGATGGCAACAAAGACAGCAAATAAAAAAAAAAAAATCAATTTAAATAACTAAAACAAAGTATTTACTGTTAGAAGATTACCACCATGTAAATTCTAAGTAGAGCCATAATCTATTAAGTGGAGCAGCACCTAAATACATTTGCACCTATAATTTTACCCCAATACCCCTGCAGTCTCTCACAAATACCAGTTTATGCTGGCAGTGAGCACCATGTTAGGAAGCTTTTTGTGATGCCGTGACAGCGCTGTTGCACTGCCTACAAATTCACAGTAGCGCTGTCACCAGATCACAGGCAGAGAGATAATTTTGTCAGGGTTGTCACTACTGACTCGCATGCTTCTAGCTCGTTAATTATCTGCTGACCACAACTAGCCCTGGCCTCTATTTTCTGAATTGACAGCACGGACTCTGCTGATTAAATAAAGGTGCATTGGGCTCACTCAGGACAAGAAAATAAGTTTTGTTTTTTCTAACTTTGAGGCATTCATATTACATAGAATCAATATTTGTGACCTGTTTAAACTGTTACGAATAACTTCAGATGTACTCAAAGACCTTAAAAATTCTGATCACTATCTAAATGAGTCACAAAAATAAAAATATAGGTACCTTTAAAGCAGTATTTAACCCAAAACAAAAAACTTACAATACTGCAGCTAACCAATCAGATGCGGTGGCTGCATCAGTTTTCTTTTTTTCTGTTTTTACCTGGTGATCTGGCCTGTAACACACCTCCTGTATTAGTGTGAGTGCTCTGGAGGAATGAGGGAGAAAAAAAAAAAAAAAAAAAAAGGAAGGAAGGCGCAGCAGCATTGTCAGTTAAATGAATTAGAAAATTTAGAACCACTAACAAATTGAAGCCAAGCTCACACTTTATTCATATTTGCCAGTGTTAAGTTGTTTGTCCACTCTCATCCATGTAAAATGATACATTCTGCTGCAGTTTTTACACCAGGAATTGTTAAGCTGCAATAAAATAAAATGTTTGCTTTTGGGTTTAAAGCAGTAATAAAAAGTGTGGAAGTTTAAATGAATAAATAAACTGCATTCCCTTGCAAGTTAATGTCATAATGTGCTAGTGTACATCACATATTAGAACATTAACCAGTTCTGGACCAGCCACCGCAGGTATACTGTGGCAGGTTGGCTCGGCTGCGCGAAACCACGTAGCTATATGTTCCACACGTGGCCGATGGTAGGATTCAATTAGGAACTGATCAATCCCCAGGCACAGGCCAATTAAATCTGGCCTGGACCTGGTGATCGGTCCTGACGAATGAGATCCTTCCAGTCTGTGTAACTGTAAACACTGACAGGGGAAGTGATGTCATCTCTCCTCGTGTAGGTCTTTTCCGTTCCAGACCGAGAGGAGAAAGCATCTAAAATGGAGTTGCACAACACTGCACTGACACCAGGTCACGTAGGCACCCAATTAACCACCCCCACCCCCCCCCCCCCCGTTAACCCTTGCACCACCTGTCACCCAGTACAGCAATAAGGTTTTTTTTATCGCTGTACTGGTGTCATTAGTGACAAAAATCAGTGTTTGGTCTAGGGACCCTCCTAACCCCCCCATAAAGGTTTAACCCCTTGATTACCCCGTAACCTGTGATCACAGTATAAGTGTCATGGGTGACGCAGTTTAGCTAGTTTATTTTTTTATAGCATCAGGGCCCCTCCGCTGTATTTTACCCAATAAAGGTTTAACCCCCTCATCACCCGGCGGGTGATCAAAGTTAGGTTTTAGCGTCAGATAGGGTCTGCGTCGCCCCAGGCAGTGTCAGATTAGTGCCACTACCGCTAACACCCATGCACGATACACCTCCATTAGTAGTATAGTGTCTGAACGGATCGATATCTGATCAGGACTATATTAGTGTCCCCAGCAGTTTAGGGTTCCCAAAAATGCAGCGTTAGTGGTATCAGCCCAGATACCTGCTAGCACCTGCGTTTAGCCCCTCCACCCAGCCCGCCCAAGTGTAGTATCAATCGATCACTGTCACTTACAAAACGCATAACTGTAGCGTTCGCAGAGTCAGGCCTGATCCCTGCAAAACGCTAACAGTTTTTTTTTTTTTGCAGCGATGGAAGCATTTGCTGACAGTCAGGTGCGTTTTTTCTTGTGAGTACTACTGTACCAGTAAATTTAGAGACCAAAATGTGAAATCGAAGGTACAGTAGTGAAGAGGCCTACACGTTTCTGAGCATGACAGATAGTGAAGAGGAAGTCACTCATCTGTCAGGTTCAGACTCAGAATACCAACCTGTAGACAGCAGCAGCACCCTGACAGACAGCTGACGACTGAGTTGTGGTCCCTGCCAAGGTCAGGCATACCAGACCCCGATCTTCTGCTGTCGTTAGTTGCAAAAACCACAGGGCTCTCGTATGGAGCAGAGCGCCAGCACTAGCGCCGCTATTCCTTCTGGTGAACTGGCAAGCACCAGCGGCCTAGTACATCCTGGTCGTACATCCAGCACTGCAGTAACACTTGGTGACGTGGCGAGTCCCATAAGTGCAGTTCAAGCTGGCAAGCACGAGTAGTGTCCCGCTGCCACCAAGAAGACAAACACAGGCCCGTCGAGCCCATAGTGCCCTTCCTGCTGCATTCGCCAATCCTAAGTGAGAACCCACCACTTCTGCAGCACCCGTACTTCCCCCATTCACTGGCCAACCCAAAATTCCGGTGGAAACAGTTGATTTTATGTCACTTAATTTTTCTTCGCTGTTTTTCACTGAAGATCTCTATAGATCTATTGTGGACCAAAGCAATTTGTATGCTGGTCAATTCATCGCCGCTAATTCCCAGCCGACCCTTGCCAGAGATTGGAGGCCTATTACGGTCTCCGAATTTGAGACCTTCCTGGGCCTATCCCTCCTCATGGGCGTCACTAAAAAGAGTGAGTTGGGGTCATATTGGTCCACTGACCCAATTTACCATACGCCCGTGTTCTGCCTCCATGACCAGGACACGATACGAGCAGATCTTGCGGTTCATGCACTTCAATGACAATGAACTCTGTCGTCCTCAGGGTGACCCTGGATTTGATCAGTTCTACAAAATTCAGCCCCTCAAACCACTTCAACGTTTTGCAGCCTTGTTTACTCCCGATCAAGTTGTCTGCATTGATGAGTCCCTTATTAAGTTTTCTGGACGCTTTATCAAACAGTATCTTCCCAGCAAGCGTGCCAGATACGGGGTCAAGATGTATAAGCTCTGTGACAGGGCCACAGGCTATACATGTAGTTTTATGGTTTACGAGGGAAAAGATAGTCACGTAGAGCCGGAGAACTGCCCAGACTACATAGGGAGAGTTGGTAAGATAATGTGGGACTTGATGTCACCCTTATTCGGAAAGGGGTACCACTTGTACGTGGACAATTATTACACAAGCGTGTCACTTTTTAATTAAGGAATTGGCGCATGTGGCACCGTGCGATCTAATCGCAGGGGCTTCCCCCAACGGCTTGTAGAATCCCGACAGACGGGGGGGAAAGAGAGCCTGCTTGAAGTGTAATATTTTGTTAGCAGTTAAGTGGAGGGATTCACGGAATGTTTTCGTTCTGTCCTCGCTTCACGCAGACATGGCAGTCCAAATTCCTACGCTGACAGGAGTTGGAGAAACCCCTCTGTGTCCATGAATACAACCTTAACATGGGAGGGGTGGACCTCAACGACCAGTGGTTGGCGTCGTACCCAACCACTGGTCGTTGTTGTACCAGCGTCTGGCCCCAAGGCCAGACGCTGGTACAAAAAAGTGTCTATTTGAATTGGCTTTGCTGAAAGCTTTTGTGCTATACAAAGCTTCAAGACGGACTGGATCCTTCCTTAAATTCCAGGAAGAGATAGTCAAAGCCCTTCTGTTTCCAGATGGCGCTCTTGCCCAACTTCCCAACGCAAATGCAGTGAGCCGGCTGCATGAGGCATTTTCCTTTTGTCCTCCCTGGTACCCCTACCCAAAGACCACCTCAAAGAAGATGTTGTGTCTGCAGCAAATGCGGATTTAGGCATGACACCCTCTTTTGTCCCTCCTGTCCTGACCAACCTGGTCTCTGCATTGGTGAATGTTTCAAACGCTACCACACACTAGTGGAGTATTAGCGTAGGGTACAGCACCAAACAGTCATAGGCACACTAACACAGGGTCTTGGGGTCTCGAAAGATGTGATGGCCATCACATTTTGAGAAACCCTAATCTGCAACGTTCAGTTTGAAGTTTTTTTACAGTTTTTATAAAAGTGAAAAAAGTGGAAAAAAAAAAAAAAGCCAAAAATAGTTGTGGTTGTATGTTTCTTCTCTCTTGTTCTCTCTTATGTACGCTCCCTACTGTCCACTCACTATTGTTCTATATCTATTGTTCTCTCTCTGTTTTATTTTTACTATGTTTTATTGTATCTTCTTTGCAGGTATGGCAAGTCTTACCGTTATACTGTAATGTTACTTTGTTTTATTGTTAATCATCATTTGCTTATCAGGTACGCCATTCAGCTGCAGCAAAAGTTTATCTTGACAGCAACAGCGTTTGTTCCCACGATATGTAAAGCCGCGACTCCAGCCGTGTCGGAGGCGATTTCACCACCACACAGTTAAAAAATGGTGCATGTATGCTCATCATTAGAAGTGGGTGAAGGGTGGTATTCTAATGGTGGGCATACCCACTGATCAATCTTTTTTTCGTTCAGCCCACAGGCTGCATGAAAAACATTACAATGTATGCCCAACAAGGACCAGCAATGTACTGGAATGTTTCTGGACTGAGTGGTTATACCAGAACAATGCCTGCAGGTTTAGGTATCATCTTGGTATTCTTTTCAGCCAGCGGTCGGCTTTAATGTAAAACCAATTCTAGCAGCTAACTGGCCTCTTGACTGCTTTTATAAACAGTGGGAGGGAACATCACCCCCCCCCCACCGTCTTCCATGGTTTTCTCTGGCTCTCCTGTCCCAACAGGGTACCCGAGAATGTAGCCGATGGTTCAGCCAGCTGACCATAGAGCTGATCAGAGACCAGAAAGGCTCTAATCATCTCTATGGGCTAAGAAACCGGAAGCTACGAGCATTTTCATGACTTAGGTTTCGCCAGATATAAACAGCGCCATTGGGAAATTGGCAAAGCATTTTATCACACCGATCTTCGTGTGGTCAGATGCTTTGAGGGCAGAGGAGAGATCTAGGGTCTAATAGACCCCAATTTTTTCAAAAAAAAAAAAAAAAAAAACACAACAATACATACATACATACATATAGGGTTTATGAAGGTAAAGACAGTGAAGTGGAGCCCCCGATGCCCAGACTACATGAGGAGCAGTGGCAAGATAGTATGGGACTTGGCTTCACCCCTGTTCCGTAAGGGGTACCATTTGTACATGGACAACTTTCACGTGAGCGTGCCACTTCTTAGACACTTAATCTTGGAATTGGCTGCTGCATCACCATGCGACTTAATCACCGGGGCTTCTCCCAGTGGCTCGTTAACACCTGGACTTAGAAAGGGAGAGAATACCTGTATGCGGAATAATGAATTACTCGCTGTGAAATGGAAGGACAAATGGGATATTTTCATCTTATCTTTCATTCACGCAAGCAAGTCGGATAACAGCATCTGGTGGTTGTTGACAAGGCCTTACGGTGTCCACTCATATAATCTTTACATTGGATGCATAGACTGCAATGCCCAAATGATGAAGCAATATTTATTTTCCAGCATTGTTAGACACTGGTACAAAAAAAAAAAAAAGTCTAAATATTTCTATTGGCTATAGACACTCACCAGCCACTTTATTAGTTACACCTCACTAGTACCAGGTTGGACCCCTATTGCCCTTGGAACTGCCTTAATTCTTTGTGGTATAGGTGTTGGAAACATTCCTCAGAGATTTGGGTTCATATGATAGTATCACGCAGTTGCTTGCAGATTCGTTGGCTGCACATCCATGATGTGAATCTCCCATTCCACCATATCCTAAAAGGTGCTCTATTGGATTGAGAGCTGGTGATTAGAGGCCACTGGAATACTGTGAACTGATAGTCATGTTCACGAAACCAGTTTGAGATGATTTGGGATGGTGAGCAATACATAGGTAGGCCGTGGCATTTAAACAATGCTTAGTACTAAGGGGACTAAATTGTGCCAAGAAAATATCCCCCACACGTTGTCACACACTGCGTGACAACGCCCCTTTAAAAAGCAGCTGCTTCCACCATGCCGTCAGTTGTTACCGAGAAATCCTCCGACATGCTGGAAAATATAATCAGACAATTACCAGGTCCTATAATTATACTTTACATATGATAACCAAGGGAGGGAAGTAGGCTGCTGTCCTGAAAGGCTCGTAGACATACCGTCACCGGTAAGTCTAACTAAGGTTTTCTCCCTTCGCCTTTCAGGACAGCACCTTGGAGAGGATAACCGAGAAACTTACTTCAGGGTGGGACTACTGCCTGCAAAACCTTCCTACCAATTGATTGGTCCGAGGCTGACAGTAGATCCAAGCGGTAGTGCCTTATGAAGGTCGAAAAACTTGACCATATGGCAGCCTTGCAGATTTGCTCAGGAGATGCCCCGGCCCTTTCTGCCCATGATGCCGCCACTGCTCGAATAGAATGAGGTAATACCCCTTCCGGAGGTTCCAGACCCAAAGATTTGTACGCCTCTTTAATGGCCTGCTTTAACCATCTTCCGAGGGTGCTCTTGGAAGCTTTACCTCCTTTGTGAGTAGCTTCCATTAAAACGAAGAGTGAAGATGACTTTCTGATTTCCTTTGTTCTTTCCAGATATTTAAGCAGACACCTCCTGACATCAAGAGTATGGAAAGCTTCTTCTCCTGCTCCCGAAGGTAAAGGACAAAAAGTAGGGAGAATGATTTCCTGTGTACGGTGAAAAACTGAAGCCACCTTTGGTAGAAATGCTGGATCCGTCCTTAAGACTACCCTATCCTGTAGACATCTCATAAAGGGCTCTTTAATTGAAAGGGCTTGCAACTCACTAATTCTACGTGCGGAAGTTACTGCTACCAGTAAAATAAGTTTCTTGACGTTAAAGACTAATGATGCTTCTTCTATGGGTTTAAACGGTGCCTTAGTTAGTCCCTGAAGAACTAAAGATTAATCCCATTTGGGAAAACATGTCTAGGCTTTACTTTTGCCATTGCCCTAAAAAATCTGATTAAAAAGGTTCCCCTGACAGGGTTCTTTCCAAAAAAACTGATAAAGCAGCTACCTGCGTCTTGAGCGTACTTGCTGCTAACCCCTTCTCCAATCCCTCTTGAAGAAATTCCAAAACTGAAAATGTGGTACGAAAAATCAAAGTTTTTACTGGAACACCAAGAATTATAGATCTTCCAGACTTTAAAGTAAATGTCTCTCGTCACTTTTTTCTACTTGCAAGAAGGGTAGAAATAAGCTTCTCTGATAAACCCTTCTGTCTTAAGATTTGTTCTTCAGAAACCAAGCTGTTAGTTTGAGATAAGCTGGATCGGGATGGAGAATTTGACCCTGACTCAACAGGTCTGCCCTGATTGGTAATCTCCAAGCAGGTTTCACTGAGGTTCATCAAGGTTGAAAACCAGGGTCTTTTTGGCCAATAAGGAGCTATTAATATTAGCTCCGTGGACTCCAATCTGAATTTGGCTAACACCTTTGGTATCAGTTGAAACGGGGGAAAAAGCGTAGGACAGATGGAAGTCCCACTTGTGAGCTAACGCATCTACTCCGAGAGCTTGATCCTGTCTCTGAAGAGAGAAGACGATGACATGTATTTTTGCATTTTCCCGTTTTGCAAAGAGGTCCACTTGGGGATAACCCCAACTCCTGGAAATTGTTTCGAATAATTCCTGATTGAGAGACCACTCTGCTTCCCTTATTTCTTTCCTGCTGAGGAGATCTGCTAAGGTGTTTTCCGTCCCCTTCAGATGGACTGCTGATAGAGAGGCCACATTGTTCTCTGCCCATCTTAGGATCTGATGAGCTAGACCCATTAGGGTTTTGCTTTTTGTGCCCCCTTGCTTTGTTAAATATAATACTGTCGTCATATTGTCTGCCAATATTTGGACATGTTGATTCACTAGAAATTCCCGGAGGGAGAGGAGGCTTAGGTGAACAGCCTTTAACTCTCTCCAATTTGAAGATCTTCTCGCTTCTGGTTTGGTCCAAACTCCCTGAATCGTTTTTTCTTCCAGATGAGCTCCCCATGCGCTGGCATCTGTAGTCAGCCTTCTGGTTACCGGAAAGACCCAAGGAAGCCCTTTTGAAATGTTTCCTTGGTTCCTCCACCACCAGAGCAATCTTTTTGCTCCTGCCCCCATGTTGAATTTCTTCTCCAGAGGTTCCTGGTATGACCAATTCATCAGAATATCCGATTGCAGAGGACGGGTATGCAACCTGGCCCACTGTACCGAAGGAATTGCCGCTGTCAACAGTCCCAGAGCGGACATGGCTTGTCTTACAGAGATCTCTGCGTTGGATTGAAGTGTTTTCAGGGTCAACTGCATCTTCTCTATTTTCTCCTGGGGTAGAAAAATTCTCTGTTCTAACGAGTCTATTTCGTACCCCAGAAACCTTACCCTTTGAGATGGAATTAAGTTTGACTTCTGAAGATTGAGAAGCCATCCCAAACCTCTTAGATGTGTATGAAATGTCTGTAGGTTGACCTCTACTTGACTCTTTGAGTCTGCAAACAGTAGCAGGTCGTCCAAATAGGGTACTATTGAAATCCCCTTCAGCCTCAGGGGCTCCAAAGATTCCGCCATTACTTTTGTGAATACCCTGGGAGAAGAGGAAAGACCGAAAGGCAGAGCCGAAACTGCAGGTGCCAAATCCCCCCCCCCCCTTCCAGATTGACTGCGAGACGCAGGAACCTTTGTGATGGGGGCGCTATCGGTATATGGAGATAGGCATCTCTCAAATCGATGGAAGCCATATGAAATTTGGGGGTTAGCAAGTTCCTCACTGAGAAAATCGTATCCATTCTGAATTTTTTGTATTTTATGGATCGATTTAGAACCTTCAAATTGAGAATCAGGCGGAACTTTCCTGATGGCTTTTTGACCAGAAAAATGTGGGAGTAAAACCCCTTCCCCTCTTGATCTTTCGAAACCTGGGAAATGACCTTCTGTTGCATCAGTTCTTGTAACAGAGACTTCATGGCCAGAGCCTTTTCCCGATCCTTTGGCAGGTTTGTGATGTAAAACAGATTTTGGGGGCTTTGTGAGAATTCCAATTGATTTTTTGATTAACCCCAGAACAAAAAGGACTTTGTTTTTTCCCCAAATTGGTAAGAAGTCCTGTAGTCTCCCCCCTACTAGATGGTCATTCTTTTTTTAGGGGTTTGTTCTGGGGTTCTAAAGAGTACCCCACCTCTACCTCTTCCTCTCTAAGACGACCAGGGTATCTTCTGTGTGTGGTCCTTTTCCTTATCAGCTTGTCGAAAAGGACGAAAATTTTTCCTCTGTTGTACCGTTTTCTTCTTCTGTGGGAAAGCTTTCTTCTCATCTGCTGTCCTGTCAAGGACAGTCTCCAGTTCTGGCCCAAACATCAGGTCTCCTGAAAAGGGAATTCCGCACAGTTTTACTTTAGAAGCTGAATCCCCTGACCAGGTCTTTAGCCAGAGTGCTCTTCTTGCTGAGTTAACAAGCGCAGAGGACCTGGCTGACATCCTGATAGATTCTGCACAGGCATCTGCCATACATTTTACTGCCTTAAGCAGGGTAGGGAAGGACTCCAATAAGTCTTTTCTGGAGGTACCTGCAACTACATGATTTTTAAGTTGATCTAACCAACACTCCAGATTCCTAGCCACAACTATAGCCGCCATTGCTGGCTTAAGATTAGCTAGAGATGAGTCCCAGGCTTTCTTCAGTAGCCCATCTGCTCTCTTATCCATAGCATCTTTGAGAATACCCATGTCCTCAAAAGCTAAATCAGTTTTCCTAGATACTTGAGAAAAAGCAGCATCTATCTTTGGTTTTTTATTCCACAACAGTTCCTCATTCTCCTCAAAAGGAAACCTCCTTTTGAGGGCTTTAGAAAAAAAAAAAAAAAAAAAAAAAAAAAACTGTCCTTTCTCTGGATCCTTCCATTCCTTTTTAATAGTGTCCGTTAACACTTTATGCACAGGGAACACCCTATGTCTAATTTCCTCCAGCCCCAGGTACATCTTGTCATGCAAGGACAGCTGAGCTTTTTCTTCCTGGATCTCTAGGGTAGTATAAATTGCCTTGAGTAATTCATCTACCTCCTCAAGTGAAAGCTTATATCTAGATGATCTTGACTCTTCTTCCACCTCCTCCTCAGAATCAATGGTTGAGGGTGGAATGCTTTCCCTTTCCTCCTCCGACTCACTTTCCATCTGTCTGGAAGTGGACTGAGGGAAACTGGAGTGAACTCTGTTCTTGGCTGGAACTCTGGCCGCGTTTCACAAGGGAACGCACTGTCCCTAGGGCCTCTGCTAATTCCTTCTTCACAGAAGATAAGAGTTCTTTGCACTCTTGTGAGGATTCTTCTTCTACTAAATCCACAATGCAGGATTTGCACAGTGGTTTGGGCCAAGAGTCCCTTAAAGGGTTTTTGCATGAGGGGCACTTTCTCCCTGTTCTCTCTGATTCGGCAGTAGCTTTCTGAAACAGAGAAACAAGAAAAAGCCAGGTCCTTAGAACTAAGGCTTTAGAGAAAAGTAGTACCTCTAGCCAAAAAAAAAAAAAAAAAAAAAAAAAAAAAAAGATGGCAGGACAATATCTTGTTTTTGAAAAGCTGAAAAAAAAAAAGCCTGGACGAGGGCGTAACACCACTCTGTCCTCATGAATAATCAAATATGGCTCTTTACAAGAACGAGCAGCCAATTCCGAAATCCTCCTTACTGAGGATATAGCAAACAAAAAATACCAGCTTCCTTGTCAGAAGGACTAGGGGAATATGTTGCATCAGTTCAAATGGCTGTTTTTGTAACACTGACAAAACTAAGTTCAAGTCCCAAGGGCTCAAGGGTGTTTTAACTGGCGGATTAATCCGCATCACCCCTTGCATACAACCCCAGACTAAAGAATGCTTAGCAAGCGGTCTTTGAAATAAAATCGATAAGGCTGAGACTTGGCCCTTAATAGTACTCAGGGCCAATTTCATCTCTACGCCTATTTGTAGAAAGGCAAGAATTCTGCCTATGATATACAGTGGGGACAAAGTATTCAGACCCCCTTGAATTTTTCACTCTGTTATATTGCAGCCATTTGCTAAAATCATTTAAAGTGGTGTTCCGGCCGAAATGATACATTTAAATAAAAATACCCCTATAATACACAAGCTTAATGTATTCTAGTAAAGTTAGTCTATAAACTAAGGTCTGTTTTGTTAGTTTATAGCAGTAGTTTGTTATTTTATAAACTTACAGCAGGCCGTGGCCATCTTAAGTCTGGGCATCTGAAGCCAGACTGTATTTCTTCCTGGAGCTCATCCTTGCAGATCTCGCACATGCTCAGTGCAGCACAAGCAGTGTAATAGGTTTCAGGTCAGGTTTCCATAGCAACGGCAGTGTCAGAGGAAGTTGCCGCCCCTTCCCAGGCATTGCAAACAGGAAATGATGCGATGGGCCGCGGCCAGGGAGGAGGAAGTGAAAAATACAGCAGATATACAGTAAGTGCTGGGAAAAAAAAAAATTAAAAAATATCCAATTCGTTTACAGTGTGCAGTTTAGTGAGGGATGCTGAAGAGTTGTAAAAGTGGGTGGAACTCCACTTTAAGTTCATTTTTTTCCTCATTAATTAACACACAGCACCCCATATTGACAGAAAAACACAGAATTAGTGACATTTTTGCAGATTAAAAAAGAAAAAACTGAAATATCACATGGTCCTAAGTATTCAGACCCTTTGCTGTGACACTCATATTTAACTCAGGTGCTGTCCATTTCTTCTGATCATCCTTGGTTCTACACCTTCATTTGAGTCCAGCTGTGTTTGATTATACTGATTGGACTTGATTAGGAAAGCCACACACCTGTCTATATAAGACCTTACAGCGCATGTCAGAGCAAATGATAATCATGAGGTCAAAAGGAACTGCCTGAAGAGCTCAGAGACCGAATTGTGGCAAGGCACAGATCTGGCCAAGGTTACAAAAAAAAATTCTGCTGCACTTAAGGTTCCTAAGAGCACAGTGGCCTCCATAATCCTTAAATGGAAGACGTTTGGGATGACCAGAACCCTTCCTAGAGCTGGCCGTCTGGCCAAATTGAGCTATCGGGGGAGAAGAGCTTTGGTGAGAGAGGTAAAGAAGAAACCAAAGATCACTGTGGCTGAGCTCCAGAGATGCAGTCGGGAGATGGGAGAAAGTTGAAGAAAGTCAACCATCACTGCAGCCCTCCACCAGTCGGGGCTTTATGGCAGAGTGGCCCGACGGAAGCCTCTCCACAGTGTAAGACACATGAAAGCCCGCATGGAGTTTGCTAAAAAAAAAAAAAAAAAACACCCGAAGGACTCCAAGATGGGAGACACGGCGGCGGATGGGTATCCTCACTATTTCCGCCCACAAGGTCACAGCCAACCGAGTCAGGTCAAAAGACGTTGACCCTCATCAGAAAATATAAACATATTCCAATTGTCCCAAGTCTGCTTAAACATCTCTTATGTTGCGCTGTCAGTATCAAATCCTCCATCCGCTTAATTTCCTCCACACTTTGGAGCCAGAATTTTATAGGAGGAGGGAGGGTCTGCTTCCAAAAAATGGGGATGCAACCCTTCGCTGCATTAAGAAGATGTCGAACCAGTGACTTTTTATATATCTTAATGGGCACTGAGGAGAGGTGGAGAAGGAAAAACGCGGGATCCTCTGGTACCACGTAATCCGTGAATTTTTGTGTAATTCGCCTAACTTCGTCCCAGAAGGTCTGTATCTTAGGGCATGTCCAAAAGACATGGAAGAGAGTTCCCTCCTCCTCTTCGCACCGCCAGCACAACCCGGAGGAGTCCGGGTAACATTTTCTAGAGGGTGTCATGTACCACCTAGTGAGGAGTTTAAAATTAGATTCTTGTATTTTAGCGCAGAGCGAGGATTTGAGGGAGAGGGAAATGATCCGAGCCTTCTGTGAGGGAGAAAAGGTGCAGTGTAGATCTTTTTCCCAACTGGCTAGACAAGCCAGATGAGGTTGCGTCGTTGGTGTATTCAGTAAAAGGTACATTTGTGATAAGATATGGGCCATCGGGGTGTCTTCAGAGCAGAGTGTTTCGAATGGCGTTAGTTCCCGAGTAAAATTGTGTGGTTCTGGAAGTGAGTGAAGGAAGTGGTGTAATTGTAATGCTTTCCAGAAGGTTAGACGGTATGGACCTGCTGGGTTACAAAGATCCTCCAATGCTGGCCACCTTCCCCCACTGACGAACTTAATTGCACAGTCCCGTCCCGTTTCTCTAAGGGACGTTAAATCCGCTGCTTCCATGCCTGGCTCAAATTTTGGGTTGCCCAAAATGGGGAATAGGGGAGATACCTTTGAGGTAAGATTTGTGTGGGAGGTGGTTTGGTGGCCATTCCTCAGGGTGGTACCTATGAGAGGGTGATTTTTCAGGGGACTTGGGAGATCGCTAACACACAACGCCCCCCCCAGCGGTACACCCGACTGAGACTGTTCCAGTTTTATCCACAGTTTGGAAGAGCTATTTCTTCTCCAATCGAGTATACGCCCTAGGTGTGAGGCCATATAGTATGAGCGAATATCGGGCATTGCCAGTCCCCCACAATGTTTGGGTAGGGTCAGCTGTGAGCGTCGTAATCGCGGCCTTTTATGTGCCCAGATGAATCTGGTGAAGAGTGCTTGGGTCTGCCTAAAAAAAAAAAGAGGGTGGGATATGGATCGGTAGAGCTTGGATCAGGTAGATAAAATTTCGGTAGAATACTCATTTTAAGTAGGTTGCATCTCCCGAACCAGGAATGGAAGCCTGTGTGCCATCTGTCTAACAATGCCCGGGTCTTCGTCAACAGTGGGGGGAAGTTTAGATCAAACGTCTGCGTTATATCTGGGGGGATAAACGTGCCTAAGTATTTAAGTGCTGATGAGGGCCATTTAGATTTAAAGTTTGATTGGAGATCAGTTAAAATATTAGACTTGGTGAAGTTTATTTTCAGATTTGAGATTTCTCCATAGATTTTGAACTCTCGCATTAGTTTAGGGAGGGAAAATTTTGGGGTTTGTTAGGGAGAACAGAAGATCGTCAGCATATGCTGAAATTTTGCAGTGCGTGTTACCTACTTGAAGGCCTGTTATGTCCAGATGCGACCTGATCTTACAAAAGGAAGGGTTCTAGGGAAAGGGCAAAGAGCAGGGGGGACAAAGGGCACCCCTGTCTCGTACCATTCCTGATGGGAAAGGGACTTGAGAGTATACCATTGACCTTTACTTGTGCTGAAGGAGTCGAGTAAATGCTACCAATCCATTTCAGCATTCTGTCACCTAGGCCGACATGGCGGAGTACCGAGAACATATAGTTCCAATGCACCCTATCGAAGGCCTTCTCCGCGTCTGTACTAACAAAAATGCTGGGGATTTTCTTAGTCTTTGCTACATGGACGAGGTTAAGGACTTTAATGGTATTGTCCCTGGCTTCTCTAGAAGGGATGAACCCCACTTGATCTAGGTGGATCAGGGAATCGAGGTGTGTCACTAATCTAGTTGCTATAATTTTAGAGAATATTTTAAGATCGACATTTAAAAGAGATATGGGACGATAGCTCCCACATAAGGATGGGTCTTTCCCCTCCTTGTGGATCAAAGAGATATGAGCTTTGAGAGTTTCATTGGGGAAGCTGGAAATTGTTCCTAGTGTGTTAAAAAAAAAAAAGTCACGAGTCTTGGGCCTAAAATCGGTAGGAAAGTCCTATATTACTGGACTGTATAGCCATCTGGGCCTGGTGCTTTACCAATTTTCATGGATTTTACTGCGATTTGTAATTCTTCTAATGTGATTGGTTCATCTAACAGGTCCTTAGTTTCTTCAGGCAGTGAGGGGATTAGGGCTTTCGATACGTATTTGTCAATATCCGCAAGACTCGAGGGGGGGGGGGGGGGATTGTATAGGTCAGAGTAGAAGGCCTCGAAACCCTTTGTAATTTGTTTCGGGGTGGAGACCCTCTTACCGTCTGGTAAAGTTATCTGTGGAATATACGAGGTTGCTTTAATGTCCTTCACCGATCTAGCCAACAGCTTACCACATTTCTCTCCCGACTCGTAAGACATCTTGCGGCAGAACTGCAAAGCAGCCTTTGCCTTATAGAGGAGTAAGTCATTAATTTGCGCTCGTATGTTCCCAAGCTTCACCTCTAGGTCTCGAGTGGGTAACTGTTTGTGTTGGGATTCTAGGGTAGAGAGGTCAGAGAGCAATCTGGCAAGCTGTGCATTCCTCTTTTTTAATGGTGGCCCCATGTTTAATAAGCACCCCCCTCAACACACATTTGTGAGCCTCCCATAAAACACCAGGGTCGCAGTCCTGGATATCGTTTTCCTGGAAGTATGCCTCTATAGCGTTGGACACATCTCCCAGCACCTCCGGAATCTGCAGCAGGCTCTCATTCAGTCCCCAGAAGAGAGACCTAGGTGAGGGTCTCTCAGTAAGTTTGTACGTGAGGTGGATTGGCGCATGGTCCGACCATGTGATCTGACCAATTGTGGATCCTTCCACGAGATGTAGCTGGTCATGTGGTACCAGGAAGAGATCTATTCTGGAGTAAACTTTATGAGGGGAAGAGAAAAAGGTATAATCCCTCTCTGAGTGTTGGAGCCTCCAGATATCAAGTAATTGGGCATTATGCATGGATTGTCTGATACATTTTCGGTGTGACTGCGGCAGAGAGGAGGTGCCTGAAGACGTGTCCACTGAGGGATCTAGGGGTATATTAAAGTCACCCCCCAAAATCAGTTGGCCCTCCCCGTATTCCATCAGTTTCCGTATTGTGCGCTTGATAAAGTTTGCCTGCTGTTCATTGGGAGCATAAAGGGTTGCTATCGTGAACTGTGCCTACCCCAAATGCCCCTTCAGAAACAAATAGCGTCCCCCGGGGTCTACCAGCATTCCCTGGAAACGCCAAGGCAACCTTTTGGAGATTAGAAATCGACGTGCCCATAGATTTGGCGCAGCTGTTTGTGGAGTGGTAAGCATATGGGAAGGACCTATTCTGGAGTGCAGGAGATTTGTTTGTTTTGAAATGGGTCTCTTGTATAAACGCAATGTCTGTGCGTGACTTTTTAAGATCATGAAGTAGCATGCGTCTCTTTTCCGGGGTGTTGAGGCCTTTAGCATTAAGGGATGTCACCTTAAAAGTGTCAACCGCCATGTCTTCCAGGAAAATAAGGGGGGAGACTTAGAAATGTCACAGTCAAATAAAGGGACGAAGGGGAGGGAAGAGATAGAGAGAAAGTGAGGGGGTAGAGAGGGAAAAGAACAAACAAAAAGGTGTTAGAACAGCAACTACTAACACTCTAGCTGTCTAACTTAGTTTAAGTCTAACTCAGTAAGGCAATCCTTACTTATAGTGCATAATACCCTGAAATCCTCGGGTATATGCAATGGCCTATGTGGGGTGTGGATGGATATCGCCCGTGGGTGAGGTCCCGGGGCTCCCATCCATCTTGGTCCACTTCAGAAGCCATATTATAATTGGTAAATAATATAACAAGAAGAAAAAAAACAAAACGAAAGAAAGATGATTACCCAGGCTATCTCTAGTGCTCATCCACCTATAAAAGTGGATTAGGGGTCTCCTCTCTTCCTCTGCGGCTACCATCTGTGATTGGTTAGTAATCCGGGAAGGGTGAATGCAATGACCCATAACAAAGGTGCAGCACACACAGGGTGCTTCTCCACCTTTGCAGAGTAGAATAGTTTATTCCCACTAGCCAGTCTCCAGCTAAAACATATGTTGGTAGGTCCGGCCGGACTCTTTGGTTGCTGTCATCGCCAGAGGAGAGAGGAAAACCGTCACTTCCAGAGAACATGAGCACAGTGCAGCCTAAACCCACCCCCCTCCCTCACATCCAAGCATCCCCTGTCTTGAATAGAATGTTCCCCCTTGTGAGCATGTAACTTAGTACATACTAAAATTCGGCTTAGCCGTATAAACCCCAACAGAGTTTCCTCTCTTACTAAACATAAACAGAGAACATAGCGTTTAAAACTCAAACATACAAGGGGTGCTCAGCAATTGTGAAGCAATGGTTACCTCAGACCTGACCTGCGAGCCATAACTTAGGCTAGCCACATAAGAAGGAAGTTCTGATCAGTTCAGATTGGATCATTCTCTGGTACGTCTTCAGAGCGACAGAGTCCCTCCAGGGAACGAGATGGCTAGCGACTGGAGGCACTGTAATGACTTGGACATTAGAGGGTCCTAAAGCCACCATGTAAAAAGGTTAAAGGAAAGTCACCATAGGTCTCATCGTGGCTGATGGATAGGAAGCAGCACCTCTAAGGCTGTGGGTTGAGGTAAGCATTAGTGGCCCACTCAGATATCAACCTTAGGTTTGTGTCTGGGCATGAGTACTGAGAGGTGGAGCGACAAAAAGGGGGCCCATTCAGGGCAAGGCTCTTTTGAGGGGGAATGGTTGCACGGAGACTGTAAGGGTCTCCCACGGTAAATGGACAATGGGGTCAACAGTAAAAGCAATCCATTAACCAAAAAGAGTAATGACTCCCGCGGTGTGGAAGGGAGGAGGGAAGGCAAACAGCGTACTCACACTTCCCGTTGGCTCTCCTGGGAGTGAGAACGGGGACGGCGTCCGCTTCTCTGTGTTCTCTGCGGTCTTGGTGCCTCACTGTGTTGGGGCGACCAGGCGCTCTAGGTAGATAGCCAAGCCAGTTAGGAATGTCAATTGGATCTGTGCCAAAGAAGTCAAATACAGCAGGTAGGGAATCCGGAGAGCGTAGAAGGAAGGATCTCTGTTCTTTGATGAACGTAACGGACAGCGGGAAGCCCCATCGGTAAGTGGCATTGCAGCGTCGGGCAAGGTCTAGCAGAGGTTTAAGAATGGCTCGGCGGATGAGGGTCGATCTGGATATATCCGGTAGCAGCTTCACATGCGCGCCATCAAATTCCAGCTCTCCTGCCTCCCAGGCTCCCCGTGCGATTACCTTCTTGTGGGAGTAGTGATGCAGGCGGCAAATCACATCCCTGGGTCTAGACGGATCCGACGATCTGGGGCCCAGGGCTCTGTGTACACGGTCAATTTCGATCTGCTCCGGTAGGTGGTCTCCCGCAACCCTCTGGAAAAGGTCCGTTACTGTGGCCTGGAGATCTGCTTGACCTGTAGCTTCTGGGAGGCCTCGGAGCCGCAGGTTGTTCCTACGGCTCCTATCCTCCATTTCTTCCATTCTGAGCTGTAGTTCTATAGCTGAGGTATTGTGATCAATCTGGTTCGTTTCTACACTCTCCGCTCCAGGTCCGCGAGCGAGGTTTCGCCTGATGTCAGGCGCCTGTTGAGCGAGTGCACTTCTTGCTTCACCGCATTCAGCTCTTTCCTATGCGCCGCCTCCACCTTCCCAACGAGGGTCTCGATGTCCGCTCTGGTCGGCAACGCTCATAGGAGCCATCAGCTCAGCTCCAACCGCAAATGACTGACGAGGGGTCCCATCAAAGTTTGCATCTGGTAGGTTGGGGGAGTTAGAGTAGAGCATCGGGCTGCGGGGTCCCTCTAGGAAGGCCGGGGTCGCCATGTCAGGGGTTTGCGAACGGGAGGTACAGGGGTCCGTCATTTTAAGATCCGGAGAGCCGGAACGAGATCTGCCGAAGAGCCTCTGTAAGTCTCCTAAAGCAGGCGTACTAGGAGCCGGACTAGGCTTCTTCTTGTTCTTTCTGTATGTGCGCTTCTTAGCTGAGAGCATTCTGTGAGAAAAGAGCTAAAATAGCCAAGATGGGTTAGGAGAGGCCGGGAGCTCCATGCAAACGCGCCTTCACTCGGCCATGTCCAGACCACACCCCCCTGGCCTTAATTCTAAGCAGTATGTGTGGCGAAAACCAGGCACTGCTCATCACCTGTCCAATACAGTCCCAACAGTGAAGCATGGTGGTGGCAGCATCATGCTGTGGGGGCGTTTTTCAGCTGCGGGGACAGGACGACTGGTTGCATTCGAGGGAAAGATGAATGCGGCCAAGTACAGGGATATCCTGGAAAAAAACCTTCTCCAGAGTGCTCAGGACCTCAGACTGGGCCGAAGGTTTACCTTCCAATGAGACAATGACCCTAAGCACACAGCTAAAATAACAAAGGATTGGCTTCACAACAACTCAGTGACTGTTTTTGAATGGCCCAGCCAGATCCCTGACTTAAACCCAATTGAGCATCTCTGGAGAGACCTAAAAATGGCTGTCCACCAATGTTTACCATCCAACCTGACAGAACTGGAGAGGATCTGCAAGGAGGAATGGTGTGTACATTAATGAGGGAAAAAAAAAAAAAAATGAACTTAAATGATTTTAGCAAATGGCTGCAATATAACAAAGTGAAAAATTTAAGGGGGTCTGAATACTTTCCGTCCCCACTGTATCTCCGAGAATGGCAACCCTTGGATTCATACCAGGAAACATAAGCCCTCCAGACTCTATAATATATAGTTCTGGAAGCTGGTTTCCTTGCATTAATCAAAGTAGAGACAACTGACCCAGAAAGTCCCCGTTTCTTCAGAATGTGGGTTTCAATAGCCAGGCCGTTAAATTTAGCGTTCATAAAGTAGGATGGAATATAGGCCCGTGTGAGAACAGGTCTGACCTTAGTGGAAGGGACCACGGAACCTCCACTGCCGTCTTTACGATTTCTGCATACCATGACCTTCTGGGCCATGCTGGTGCTTCCAGAATTACCGGTTTTCTTTCCAGCTTGATCCTGCAAAGAAGTCGAGGCAGCATTTGAACAGGGGGAAATGCATAGATCAGTGAGAACTGATGCCACGGTATCAACACCACATCTGTTCTGCATGCGAATGGATCATTTGTTCTGGACACAAAGTTGACTAACTTTATGCTGAACTGGACGCTAGAAGAAGATCTACGTCCGGAGTCCCCCCCCCCCCCCATCTTTGACAAACAGCCCGAAATATGTTGGGGTGAAGAAACCATTCCCCTGGGAATAATCTGCTGGGGACTTTAGTGCGCGTTCCAATTCTCTATTCCCGGAAAAAAGACTACCGATAGGCACGGAATATTTCCTTCTGCCCAAGTTAGAATATGGTTCACCTCTCTGCGCTGAGAGATTCTTGGTGCCCCCTTTGGTGATCGATATAGGCCACAGCCGTGGCATTGACGGATTGGATCCTGTCAGGACAATCCCTTAACCTGGATATCCAGGCTTTCAGAGCCAGACGCACTGTTCGAATCTCTAGGATGTTGATGGGCAAGGCTCTTTTGGTTCTTGAACACTGTCCTTGGACAGTTGTCTTCTCTATCGTTACCACTTTCCAGATAAGTGGTCTGAAGGATTTACCTTTTAGCAGATTCTTTAGTAACCACTAGAGGTCGACCGATATGGGTTTTTCTTTGGCCGATGCCGATATTTAGAAAACGCGGTGGCCGATATATGGTGCCGATTTTTTTGAGCCGATATATTTGGCCGATTTCCCCCCCCCCTTCATTTCATAAAAGCTAAGTTAGACCTCTTTCACACAGGGGCGTTTTTCAGGCGCTTTTGGGCTAAAAATAGCACCTGTAAAACAGCTCCCCTGCAGTCACTCGGGCTTTCACACTGAGGCGATGCGCTAGAGCTGCACGATTCTGGCTAAAATGAGAATCACGATTTTTTTGCTTAGAGGATAGATCACGATTCTCTCACGATTCTCGAAGCATAACATCATCTTTCACATTAAAACAAAAAAAAAAAAAAAAAAATTGTGCTAACTTTACTGTTTTGTTTTTTTTATTTATTGAAGTGTATTTTTTCCCAAAAAATTGCATTTGAAAGCTGGGCAAATACAGTGTGACATAAAATATTAAAGCAATTGCCATTTTATATAATATTTGGGGGTTCCAAGTAATTTTTTTTAGCAAAAAATATTGATTTTAACTTGAGAAAGAAGTGTCAGAAAAAGATTTAGACTTTAAGTGGTTAAACTTCCTGCATTTACACTGGTTTAAAACTTGGCAGATTGCCCAGGTTATTTGTTTACACAGAGAAGTTCTATATCTTTGATCTAAGAAGGAAGTTGGTTACAATGTTTCAAGTTCTAAACTTGGCAGACTGCCTGATGCTTTCTTTTGACAGCTGAGTGAGCAGATCATCTCTCCACTTGTTTATATGAAAGAATCGGCAAACTCAGCAGGAGAGATCGTCAGAGGAGGTGAATCGAGATCACGATTTTTTAACGATTAATTGTGCAGCTCTACGATGCGCTGGCAGGATGTTAAAAAAAAAAAAGTCCTGCAAGCGGCATCTTTGGAGAGGTGTATACCGCTGCTCCACCACTCCTGCCCATTGAAATGAATGCGCACCGCTGTCGAAGCACCTGCAAAGCGTTACGGCAGCTGCGCTTCAAGGGTGAGTTTCACCCCTTCCTCGGCTGCTAGCTGGGTTATAAGCGCCCCGCTAGCAGCCGAATAGAGACGATAAAATGACGGTAAAGCGCCGCTAAAACTAGCAGCGTTTTATCATCAACGCATGCCCGCTCCAGTGTGAAAGCAACCTTAAGGGCCCTTTCACACTGGGGCGGCGGCAGTAAAGCACCGCTATTGTAAGCGGCGCTTTACCGTTGGTATTCGGCCGCTAGCGGGGCGGAGCGTCTGCAGAGGCACTTTGCCGGCGGTATAACCACGCTGTCCCATTGATTTCAATGGGAAGGAGCGGTATATACTCCGCTCCTTCACCGCTCCGAAGATGCTGCTAGCAGGACTTTTTTTCCCGTCCTGCTAGCGCACCGCTCCAGTGTGAAATTCCTCGGGGCTTTCACACTGGAGACAAAGCAGTGGCACTTTCGGGTCGGTTTGCAGGCACTATTATTAGCGCCTGCAAACCGCCCCAGTGTGAAAGGGCCCTAAGTAATAAGTGATACAGAAAATTTCTTACATTTATTAAACAAAACAAACCTCCAATCAGTTCACTTATATGTATAATTTAGATTAAAAAAAAAAAACCCAACTACTATATCTTAAATATTAAATACACAAACACAGGTAATCAAAACTTTTGGACGAAAAAAAATGGGCTAACTTTACTGCTTAGTTTTTTTTTTTAATTCCCTAGTGTATTTAAAAAAAAAAAAAAAAAAAAAAAAAATTGCGTCTGAAAGATCGCTGCGCAAATACCGTGTGAAATAAAATATTGCAACAACCGCTATTTTATTCCCTATGGTCTCTGCTAAAAAAAAAATATATATAATGTTTGTGGGTTCTAAGTGATTTTCTAGCAGAAAATACAGGATTTTTACCTGTAAGCAACAAGTGTCAGAAAAGATTTAGTCTTTAAATGGTTCAGTCTATTGATAAAAAGAACCTGAAGAGATACAATGTATCTTATCAGATTTGGCAGGCTGCCCAGAGGAGGAGAGAGAAGAAAACTTCAGGCAACTTGCATTGACTATTACAGAAGTCATTTGCAAGACATGCTGAAGTTATAATCGGCCTTCTTTATCAGCACAATCGGCCAATGCTGATTAAGTAAAAAACGCCAAATATAGGCCGATATATCGGCCGACCTCTAGTAACCACCAAACGAGGCCAGCCGCATTGGCAAGTCCAAAGCTTGGATCGTTTTGTTCCAAGCAAATAGAATACCGTTCTGCAACAGTCTCAACTGGGCATAGGGAACTGTGAATGAAGCCACCATCTTTCTTAACCTCATGCAAAGGCGAATGGAGGGATCTCCTTTTGACCTGACCATCTGCACCAACTCTTAGGGAGTTTTTCTTTTTTTGCCTGGGCAAGAACACCCTTTTTCTGGGCTGCATCCATGATCAGACCCAAATACTCCAGCTTTTTTAGCAGTTTTTAAGAGAGTCTTCACTAGGTTGCCTACACCTTACTCCGAACACCGATTGGTCTATTAGCAATAGATCGTCTAGGTATGCCAAGACGGTTTATGCCCTATGCCCTTAACCTGGCTAGAGGTGGGGCTAGCACTTTTGTGAACACTCGAGTAGCTGTAGCTGGCCCGAAGGGCAAGACTTCAAACTGAAATGCTGTTCTACTTCGAACCGCTGAAACCTTTGGTGAGCGGGAAATATATGGACATGCATCCCTGATGATGCTGAAAGACGCCAGAAGTTTTCCTCCTTGTAGGATAGAAACTACTGACCTGATTGACTCCATAGAAAGGAGCAGATCTTCAGGAACTGATTTAGATCCTTTTAGATATAGAATGGATCTGTTGAATTTCTGCGTGGATCTGTAAATATACAAGAAACGCATGAAAAAAGGCAGTGAAGGTTTTAAGGAACCCAAGAAGAAACAGATCAGCTGACTCTACTAGAGGTAGCTTGAAAGAGGCACAAACCATCTCTAAGATTTGTACGAGCAATCTCTGAGAGGCTGAAAAAAGGTTCAACTCCAGTTGTCTCCTCCTCAGAGGAGTAATCGGTTTGCCTTTCTTCCCGATCACCTGATGGTAACCCCTCATCCTCTACCCACTGTTCCCTTGATAAAAAAGGGACCCAAGGTGGGGGAGGGGGATCTAACACGCTTCCTATCCTTGGATAGTGGATGCGGTTAAAGTCGCTAAGTTTCCTTCTGGGCCCTGCAGGGCGGAGGAAAAAAAATGCATCTTCAAATCATGTATACAGGGGCTGAATGTTTTCTCCTCTAGAGTCTGACAGTGGAGGCCATCGCCACTGCTTAGAGGCAGCTGCCCCTGGCGCAGGGGAAGGAGTCAGTTTAAATAAAAGGACGTTTATACTCTTTTGGGCAAAAGAGTACCTTTCCTGCTAGAAATCATTTGGATGCATTTGACCAAAAATTCTCCCCAAATAGTCGCTCCCCATGAAAAGGGAAACTAGTCAGAAGCTTTTTTGCAAGATGCTTCGGCTGACCAACTTTTTAAACCACAGGGTCCTATGCGTGTGTTTTAGCACAAACGAAAGGCAGGACGCTTGGTGGATAGAGTCTTTTATGGTGTCTATGGCAAAACATAGCGCCTTTGTAGTTTGGCTAACTCACGGCCTGTTGTGCAGGGACCTCCCTAAGGGCCTCTTTGAACTGGTCCTTTAGGGACTGACAGATGCCTATTGCAGCAACTGCAGGCTGAGAAACAGCATCTGGCAGAAAAAAAAAAAAAAAGGATTTTAACAAAAATTCCAACTTCTTATCTGTTGGATCCTTAAAGCGGGATTCCGGCCAGCGAAAAACATTTTTTAAAGTCAGCAGCTACAAACACTGTAGCTGCTGACTTTAAATAAGTAGACTTACCTGTCCTGGGTGCCCACGATGTCGGCCGCCCGAGGCTGACCCGTCCCTCGGCTTTCGGGTCCCGACACCGCCATCCTAAGGGAAACAGGCAGTGGAGCCTTGCGGCTTCACTGCCAGTTTCCTACTGCGCACGCGCGAGCGGCACGGCGCTCTGTGAATGGCCCCGTGGTTTTCTGGGAACACAGTTTCCAGAAGGCAACGAGGCCGCTCACTGAGGAACAGGACACGCTGCGGAATAGGAAGAGGCAGATTAGGAAGACTGCCTAGCAACAAGGGTTCAGGTAAGTTTAAAAAAATTTTTTTTTTCAAATTTTTTTTTTACATTTTTTTGGTGCAATTTTTTTTTTCAGGGTGGCCCTCCACTTTAAGAATTTGTGCATTGTCTACTGGACAAGTTACATTTTTATTGATGCTGGAAATCACAGCGTCTACTGCTGGTACTTTCCATCTCTTGTGAATTTCTCCTCCATGGGATAGAGAGCTGAGAAACTCTTTTGGAGGGAAAAAAATGCTTATCCAGATGATCCCATTCAGCATAAATAAGCTTTTCCAGTAATGCATGAAAAGGCTGTAAAGGTTTTAAAGAACCCAAGGAAGGGACCAAACTTTCAGCTGACTGTTAAGGGTAGCATGCAAGTGGGACGAACCATCTCCGCAAGATTTTATACCATCAATCCTTCAGATCGCGAGGTTGCATAAGATTCATCAGCTGTTTACTCCGCAGAGGAAAAAGAAAAAAAAAAAAAAATCGGCTTGTTTTTCTACATGATCGCCTGAGGGTAATACCTCATCCTATGCCCGCTGTTCCCTTGGTAAACGGTTTGGAGTGGGATAGGGGGATCTAGCACGCTTCCTATCCCCTTGGATTGGGATGCGATTAAAGCCACTAATCTTCCTTCTAAGCCCTGCAGGGCAGAGGAAAATGCATCTTCAGTTACGTATAAGGGCCTGAAGTGTGAAAAGCAGTTGCACCACCAATCGGTTTCAAAAACTCACCCTGGCTTGCCATATCTGGTATCTCTGGAGAGAATGACAGTGTGGAGGCATGACTGGAGTTCCCAGCGCCTGGGGGTGGAACTTTTGGTGTCTTACTAGTACCTTGGAAGCCATAGTGCTAAGCACAAAAGCAGAGGCACTCTATAGAATGTACTATTTGCTGAGCAATAGTAGAAAAAAAACAATGTCAGCATAAAGATTAATCTGATGCTAAATCACGTCTTTTCCTGTACTGGAAAATGCCTGTGTACACCCCTCATGTGTTTCAGCACTCCTGTGTCTTGTGGCAGACTCCTCATTCAGCTGCTCTAGTAAACACTTTTAGTGATAAGGGCATCAACCTTATAGGACCTGTATAGCACCCCTCAGGACAACTTTAGGTAATGTAGCAAGACCAAAAAGTCCTGGATCCTAGGGTTTAGCCCTCAAAGAGAAGCGTTACAGGCAAAACCTTGTTCTGTTATACGAGGCCCGGGTACCATCCTGTGGACGCAGTGGCATGGATGGATCTGGCTGTGGAAGTTTTTAAATTCCTCTTGGATCCCTCCCGAAGCTACTCAGAGCACATTTTCACTCGTCACAAACACCTTAAACACTGACGAAAAAACTGATGTGCTCCTGGAAGGAGGAGGGGTTATATAGGGAGTGAACTTCCTTGATTGGCTATACCAGTGTCAACACCTGAAGGTGGCCCATAAGCCATTAAGCAATTACTTAAAGATCTGTGTCCCATGACGTACGATAAAGAAAAGTTGTTGAGTTAAAGGGTAATTTAGTCAAAAATGAAAATCTTCCTATTAACAGTATATTAAATATCTTTATCATTGATATTATTCATTTTCTGGCTAGCCGATTGTCTAGCTTAGAAAGTCTTATCTAAGCTAGACAATCAGCTTCTTCCTGTTCTTCACTGACAACGCCATCTCCCTTTATCCGAATTTGCCAAGTTGTCTTTTACTTCCCGAAAAGATCTTTCTTAGACAGGTATGCCTAGACCTGTCCAGCCCCATCCCTCCTATCCTTCACAGAACATGATCTCCTCCTGTCTTCATAGCCTCATTTTGGCTAGCAGCTTCTACTGAGAGAGAGGTAGGGTTTGGAAGTATGTTATGCTCACTGCCCATGGTTCCAGCAGCACATAGCACGCACACTGTTAGAGACTGCCAGATTACAATGCAACATGCTGCAGATTTTCTACAGTGTAGAACCACGTTGTTGTTTCTGCATGTGTTGGAGATTTTATTAAGATATATTTAACCACTTGCCAACCGCCTCACACAGATATACTGCGGCAGAATGGCACAGGCAGGCAAAATCACATACCTGGTACGTGATCTGCCTCCCGCGGTGTTTTGAGGGGTTTTTTTCCCCACTTTTTTCACTTTTAGAAAAAAAAAAAAAAAAAACCCCACACACACACAAAACTATAAACTGACATGCAGAAAATGCCTCTCATGCAGCCGGCTTACTGCATTTGCGTTGGGAAGTTGGGCCAAAGCCCCGTCTGGAAACAGAAGGGCTCTGATGATCTCTTCCTGGAATTTAAGGAAGGATCCAGTTCGTCCTGAAGCTTTGTATAGCACAAAAGCATTCAGAAAAGCCAATTGAGATAAATATACAGTCACTTTTTTTGTACCAGCGTCTGGCCTTATGGACAATTAGGTACAGCGCGCCAACAACTGGTCGTTGAGGTCCACCCCTCCCATATTAAGGTTATATTCGTGGACACAAAGGGGTTTCTCCACAATACCAGTCGACATAGGAATTTGGACAGTCTTGTCTGCGTGAAGGGAGCACAGAACGAAAACCCATTCTTATTATCCCTCCACTTCACAGCAAGCAAATTACTACATCTCAAGCAGGCTCTCTCCCGCAGCCTAAGACGGGAATCCACAAGCCGCTGGGGTAAGCCCCGGCGATTAGATCGCACGGTGCCACATGCGCCAATTTGATGATCAAACAAGTGACTAAAAAGTAACACACTTGTGTAATAATTGTCCACATACAAGTGGTACCCTTTCCAAATAAGGGTGACACCAAGTCCCACACAATCTTACCAGCGCTCCCTATGTAGTCTGGGCAGTTCTCCGGCTCTACGTAACCATCTCTTCCCTCGTAAACCATAAAACTACATGTATAGCCTGTGGCCCTGTCACATAGCTTATACATCTTGACCCCGTATCCAGCATGCTTGCTGGGAAGAAACTGTTTGAATGACAAGCGGCCACAAAACGTAATCAGGGACTCAACGCAGACAACTTGATGGGGAGTAAACAAGGCTGGAAAACGTTGGTTCAAGTGGTTTGCGCCTGCATCCGCCATCCCCGCTGACAGCTCTGCCTCCTCCATTGCAGAGCGCAGTGTCTGCTGCCAACGCGTGTGTATTAGGGACAGGACCTTCCACTGTCCCCACACTCGAGGGCCGGAAGGAAGCCCCAGCCAAAGGACCCACCCCTTCCCCCTGCATTCCAGCACCTGGAACTACTCGCCACTACGCCCCACCGGAAGTCCCGCCCTCTGGAAGCGACATCACCAGCCATCCAGGACTCTGAGCCGACATGCCGAGAGCTCCACAGCACACCAGCAGCCTCCAAGCACTGGAACAGGATTCCCCCGCCCCCCCCCTATCTAGCCATCACTCCCCTCAGCTGGAGGACACCGGGGGGCAGCAGCGCTCCGCCATGGTGGAAGCACTGATGGGAAACTATGAGAGCAACCCCCTCAATAGTTCCCCAGCAGGGCTTCCACTACAGCGGAAGAAACATCAAGACTGTCGGCATGGTGGAAGCAGCTGCATTTAAAGGGGCATAGTCATGGCAGCATTTCCTGTGAAGGGGTGGAGCTGCGCTCGCTCTCCAAAAGTGCTGTCCTAAAAAGGCGAGGGAAGCAAAGTTTATTCTACCAAAGAGAAGCCCAGATATGCAACCCCTGCAGATCAACCTTCCCTGAAATCATGGGGAAGCATGAACTGGGAGGCCACCAACTATAGAGACCTTAGGGAAATTAAACAGTTTTGACGTTCCCATTAGGCCAAAGAAAAACAGTACAGTGGGCGTTTTGATTGTGGATGTAGTGTTTGTTTTAGGTAGGTGAACCCACTCAGTTCTAAAGATGAAGGGGGGGGGGGGGGATAGAGAGGAGGAGATGTTTTAAAAGAGGGCCTATAACCTCCCCCCCACCCCCACTCCTTGAACACGGGATTAGCCTCTTGCAGGAAGGCTTCTCTAGGCAGGGTCTTTATACAAGCCCAAAGAGAAGAGGTTCATCACTTAAGTAAACTAGGAAAATGCTAAGGCTAACTGGGAGTTAAAGGGGTTATATAGCAGATGTCCCTTAAGCTCTCATGCCATTCTCCACTCACATGTTTATAACCCATGGTTAAAAACAACTAAATATTGTATCCTTTACAGCTAAGAAAAAGTACTTTAATTACTTCTATTGCTCATACATATAACTGCTGTACAGTGGATACATTTTCTGGATGTTACCAACAGTACATGCAAAGTAGGGAAATCTAGAGAGTTCTGCAATACACCATTGGTTTTATCAGGAAAGACAGGCACAATGACATTTAAAATATAATACAGTTTGTTAAAAACATACTTTCTATATCAATGTGACGTGGCATGATCAAGAATGTGGACTATCCTGCCAGGAGTTTAGTTCATGCATAACAATTTTCAATATCATGACAAATATGAGGAAACTGTTTATAGGTTGACCAATAAAGCTCATAGTAGGATATTATTAAAAGAACCATCAGTTGTTGAACTGGCGACTTGCAATCACACACACAATGCCACCCTTAAAGTGGTTGTAAAGGCGGAAGGTTAACCACATCAGCTCCAGGGAGGTTTACCCCTTCATGACCAGGTCATTTTTTGCAATACGGCACTGCGTTACTTTAACTGACAATTGTGTGGTTGTGAGACACTTGCCATATAAAAATGGATCCCCCCCCACAAATAGCGCTTTCTTTTGGTGGTATTTGATCACCTTTGCGGTTTTTAGTTTTTTGCGCTATAAAAACAAAGACAATTATGGAAAAAAAATAAAAGCATATACTGACTTTGTGCAAAAGTTATAGCATCTAAAAACTATGGGACAGATTTATGGAATTTTTATTTTATTTAATTTTTCTTTTTTTTTTAAAGTAAGGGCAGCGATCATTTTTAGTGGGACTACATTGCAGCAGACAAATCTGACACACACGGTACGATTGTTGGCCAACCAAGCATCAGATTTTTGTCAAAAGGGCGTGTGCCAGGATCTTGTCTTGCATACTAATGCCGCGTATACACGGTCAGATTTTCCAACGGGAAATATTCGATAGGAGCTTTTTGTCAGAAATTCCGATCGTGTGTAGGCTCCATCAGACATTTTCCGCATGCTCGGAATCAAGCAGAAGAGCCGCACTGGCTATTGAACTTCAATTTTCTCAGCTCGTCATACGTCACCGCGTTCTTGACGTTCGGAATTTCCGAAAAGATTTGTGTGATCATGTGTATGCAAGACAAGTTTGAGCCAACATCCGTCGGGAAAAAAAACATGGATTTTGTTGTCGGAATGTGCGATTGTGTGTACACGGCATTACGGTACACAACTGCCGTGCCACAAACACGAACATACTGACATACTACGAGGAATTTCAGCTCGAGCGCCACCCTTTGGGACCTTTCTGCCAATTTCGTGTTTGGCGAGCATGGATTCCGAGCATGAGTGTTTGTACTTTCGACTTGTGTGACGGATTTGTGTACTGACCATACGAAAATCTGACGTCAAACCGTTGTCCGCCGAAAATGTACTAGCCTGTCATCCAAATTTGTTGGCCAAAAGTTGGACAATTGTCAAAAGGAGCGTACAAATGGTAAGATTTTAGGACAACAGTCTGTCAGACAATCCCCTGCCAACAATCATACAGTCACTGTACTAATGACACTGGCGGGGATGGGGTTAACATCAGGGGCGATCAAAGGGTTAAATGTGTTCCACTTAGGGAGGGTGAGGGGGAGAGGAAGGTTTAAAAGTTGGTAGTAGTGATGCAGAGACACATGAAACAAATGGTTTCCTATGGAGCAAGATACACAATAGCATGTAGTATGCAGAGCCGGTACAAGGGGGGGGCGGAAGGGGCGGATGCCCTGGGCGGTACATTTTATTGGGGCTGGGGGGGGGCGCGCAGTGAAGTGTCCTTCTAAAACAAGCACAGCAGTCATTAAATGGCAGCCCATGAACGGACCGAGCGACGCTCTTGCCCGGACCGCCAGGCCGCCAGTGTAGTAGCAGTCACTGGCTTGCTGGGACTGCGGGTTTCCCAGTGACGTTGCGTGTGTGTGCCCCACCTCCTGACCGCAGCTCTCACTCCCAGTCTTCTGTCACAAGAGCGCCTGGCCAGGTGAGACGTCATATGCATGCTCCACCCCACCCCCTGCTACTCGCGGCTCCTGGTTTTCTGTCACAAGAGTGCCCGGCCGGGTGTGACATCACGTGCGTGCTCCACCCCATGCCCCTGCTACTCGCGGCTCCCAGCTCCTGTCCTGACTCTCACTTGCGAGATATCTCGCAGCTTTCCACCCCACTGCAGCTTGTGCCGACTACTCCGGAGCTCAAGGTATGTGGGGCACATGTTTCCTAAGCTGCACACTAATGGGCATAATTTATTAACCACTTAACAACCAGCCCATAGCCAAATGACGGCTACAGGGCGGTTGCTTAACTCTGGGAGGGCGTCCAGGGACATCCTCCCAGAATTCTGCTCTCGGGCGCGCACTCGAGAGCATCCGTGACCGCCGGGTCCAGAGGACCCAGCGCATCACGGATCTCGGTAAATGGCCGCTAATCGCGGCCGTTTACCATGTGATCGCGCCGTCAAGTGACGGCGCGATCACATGTAAACAAACCGGCGTCATCTGATGACGCCGTTTCCTCTCCTCCCCTCCTGTGTACCGATCGGTACACTGTGAGCGGGGAGGGGGATGGATGGATGGTAGCGTTGTGGGCTGCATCTGTAGTGCCCACAGCGCTGCACAGAGACATCCATCCATCCATGCTCAGCCCCCCGCCATACCCAGCCATACCCTGCAATGCCCTGCAAAAATCTGCAATACTCTGCAATACTCGGTGATACCCAGTCATGCTCTGCCATGCTCAGCCATACCCTGCCATGCTCAGCCTCTGTATGTGGCCAGGCTGTAGAAGTCTCGCACATGTGGTATCGCCGTACTCAGGAGGAGTAGGAGAATCTATTTTGGGGTGTCATTTTTGGTATGTACATGCTATGTGTTAGAAATATTGTATAAATGGACAACTTTGTGTTTAAAAAAAAAAAAAAAAAAAAAAAAAAAAAAAAAAAAAAAGCGTTTTAACCACTTCACCGCCTTCCGTCATACGACGTTCCTTGACTTTGTGCGGGGATATCTGAATGATGGGTGCAGCTACAGGCATCATTCAGATATCAGCTTTTTCAGTTGGCAATTCCCTACAACATAAGAATGATCATAGCGGCTGTTACACTGCTTGATCGTTCTTATGGGAGGCGAGAGGGGACGTCCCCCCTCCCGCCGCCCTCCGGTGCTTCTACCGACTCACCGCTACGATCGAAGCCAGGATCTTTTTTTTTTTTTTTATTTCAGGCACAGCCTAGAGGTGAGATGTGGGGTCTTATTGACCCCATATCTCACTGTAAAGAGGACCTGTCATGCCATATTCCTATTACAAGGGATGTTTACATTCCTTGTAATAGGAATAAAAGTGATCAAAAAAATTGTTTTTGGGAAAAAAGTGTCAAACTAAAATGAAGTAAAATGAACAATAAAAAAAAAATAAAAAAATTTTAAAGCGCCCCTGTCCGTGTGCTCGCATGCAGAAGCGAACGCATACGTAAGTCCCGCCCACATATGAAAATGGTGTTCAAACCACACATGTGAGATATCGCTGCGATCGGTAGAGCGAGAGCAATAATTTTGGCCCTAGAACTCCTCTGTAACCAGTAAAAAATTTTAAAGCGTCGCCTATGGGGATTTTTAAGTGGCGAAGTTTGGCGTCATTCCACAAGCGTGTGCAATTTTGAAAGGTGACATGTTAGTTATCTATTTACTAACTTCATCTTTCATATTATGCAAAAACATTGGACTAAGCTTACTGTTTTGTTTTTTTTAAAGCAAAAAACTGTTTTTTTTTCCACAAAAAAAAAAAAAAAAAGGTGTTCGAAAAATTGCTGCTCAAATATCGTGCGAGATAAAAAGTTGCAATGACCGCTATTGTATTCTCTAGGGTCTTTGCTAAAAAAACATATATAATGTTTTGGGGTTCTATGTAATTTTCTAGCAAATAAATGATGATTTTTACATGTAGGAGAGAAATGTCAGAATTGGCCTGGGTGCTCCAGAACGCCTGAAGGTGCTCCCCTGCATGTTGGGCGTCTGTATGTGGCCACGCTGTGTAAAAGTCTCACACATGTGGTATCGCCGTAATCGGGAGTAATAGCAGAATGTGTTTTGGGGTGTAATTTGTGGTATGCATATGCTGTGTGTGAGAAATAACCTGCTAATATGACAATTTTGTGAAAAAAAAAAAAAAAAACAAACTTGATTTTGCAAAGAATTGTGGGAAAAAATGACAACTTCAAAAAACTCACCATGCATCTTTCTAAATACCTTGGAATGTCTTCTTTCCAAAAAGGGGTCATTTGGGGGTATTTGTACTTTTCTGGCATGTTAGGGTCTCAAGAAATGAGATAGGCCGTCAGTACTTCAGGTGTGATCAATTTTCAGATATTGGCACCATAGCTTGTGGACGCTATAACTTTCACAAAGACCAAATAATATACACTAATTTGGGTTATTTTTACCAAAGATATGTAGCGGTATAAATTTTGGCCAAAATATATGAAGAAAAATTACCAATTTTCAAAATTTTATAACAAAAACGAAGAAAAATGTATTATTTTACAGATTTTTCGGTCTTTTTTCTTTTATAGTGCAAAAAATAAAGAACCCAGCGGTGATTAAATACCACCAAAAGAAAGCTCTATTTGTGTGAAAAAAAAAGGACAAAAAATTCATATAGATACAGTGTTGCATGACTGAGTAATTGTCATTCAAAATGTGAGAGCACCAAAAGCTGAAAATTGGTCTGGTTATTAAGGGGGTTTAAGTGCCCAGTGGTTAAGGGGCACTCTGATGGCCATATTTTGTAAAAGGGGCACACTGGTCATAATTTGTTGTGGCCACCAGAGTGCCCCTTAACATGCTACTTATTTGCTCTGATGGGCATATTTTAATTTTAAGAGCAACACTAATGGGCACATTTTGTTATGCCCATCAGAGTGCCCGTAACATAAAATATGCCCATCAGCCTGACCCTTAACATAAAATAAGTAGCATGCTGATGGGCACATTTTATGCAAAGGGCACTCTGATGGGCATATTTTATGTGAAGGGGCACTCTGGTGGCTATATTTTATTTTAAGAGCAACACTGATGGGCACATTTTATGTAAAGGGAAACGCAGATGGGCATATTATGTTGTGCCCATCGGAGTGCCCCTTAACAAAATGTGCCTATCAGCATGCAAGCTATTTTATGTTAAGGATCACGCTGATGGGCATATTTTATGTTAAGGAGCATTCTGACGAGCACAACAAAATATGCCCATCAGTGTTGCACTTAAAATAAAATATCCCCATCAGACCAGCGCCAGTAAAAGAACCCCTTTGTGCTGCATAAATGGCACCAGTGTCAGTGTTACACTGGTGCCACTAATGCAGCACAAAGGGGTTAAATAACAGGCACTGGTCACTAATGTATCAGAAACCAGTGGCAATACATTAACCCCCTCATGCTGCATTTTACAAATTGAGTGAGAGTGAACTCTGTTTCTATCGCATTAAACCTAATTGAATCTGTATTGTTTTAAGTATATTCTTGTTTTGAAACATTGATTCTTTCTTAAAAACGGGGGGGGGGGGGGGTGCGCAGTTTGCCATCTTCGCCCTGGGCACCAAATGGCCTTGTCCCAACACTGGTAGTATGCCAAGTTGTATGCAAAATGATTTAAGGATAAAAACTGAGAATGTGACAGGGCTTATACTCAAGCGTTTACGTACCTTTGATATCAATCAACTGATCTTCACTTAAAGGCTGATTTGTGACCGGATCTGTGCCATTTTCAGCCAAGTACTTTTCAATGAGCCTTCTATCAAATACATGACCCGATACAGGTGAAACGCAAGGACGATCTGTGACCTCATTGCTGACTGCAGAAAAAGCACATAGTATATACAGACATTAATAAAAAAAAAAAAAAAAAAAAAAAAAAGAAGTGTATGACTAAGCACTAGCTTATAAAGTATACAGCCCTTTTTTTTTTAGGCTCATGTATTTCAACTAGCACAAGACTAGTTTTTACCCATTGTCAGTGCAAAGTAAGGAAAACAAAGTGTAAAAAGTTAAAGGGGTTGTAAAGGTAAAAATTTTTTCACCTTAATGCATTCTATGCATTAAGGTGAAAAAACTTTTGACGGTACCGCCGCCCCCAGGCCCCCCGTTTTACTTACCTGACGCCTCGAATCTTCGCTCCTCGTCCGCTTCATTGCAGCTCAGCCTGGTAGCTGATTGGCTGCAGTGGATGGATTGAAAGCAGCACAGCCATTGGCTCGCGCTGCTGTCAATCACATCCGATGACTCGGCGCGCCGGGGGGCGGGGCCGAGTGATACAGCGAGCGGCTATAGCCGCCGGCTGTATCACGGGAGCGCGCCCGCAAGCACTCACCACCGTGCGAGGGAGCTCGCATGAAGGTGGTAAATGCTTGCGGGGAGGAGCTGAAACAGCCGCCGAGGGACCCCAGAAGACCAGGTTCGGGGCCACTCTGTGCAGAACGAGCTGCACAGTGAAGGTAAGTATAACATGTTTGTTATTTAAAAAAAAAAAAAAAATATAACTTTACAACCCCTTTAAGCAGTCTTGTTATGATTGATAGGTTTGCAAAAAAAAAAAAAAATTTATAATATAAATATATATATATATATATATTTTTATTAGATCTCTAAATGGAGTTTTCCCCACTCATCTTCCAGGACAGCTACTCGAAGATGGGCAAGATTCTATACCTTAGGGAGGGACGACAGCCTGAAGTACTTTCCTACCAAAGGAGAGGTCCTGGCTGTAGAGCATCTGGACTCTATAATGCTTGATAAACACACGAGGAGGACTAAACAGCAGCTTTAGAAATTTCCTCCCATGATGTGGCCATGGATCTCAAATGAGCTCTAATTCTGGAAGGAGGGGGGGTGACCTGACGCTCTGTAAGCTTCACAAATAGCTTCCCTAATCCATCTGGAAATGGAACTTCTGGATGCTTTTGTTCCCTTCTTGGGGCCACTGAACACTAAAAGTTGGGAGGATCTCCTAAACCAGGGATATGCAATTAGCAGACCTCCAGCTGTTGCAGAACTACAAGTCCCATGAGGCATAGCAAGACTGACAGCCACAAGCATGACACCCAGGGGCATGATGGGACTTGTAGTTTTGCAACAGCTGGAGGTCCACTAATTGCATATCCCAGTCCTAAACTCACTAGACCTTTCTAGATAAGGCAGAAGGCATCTTTTCACGAAAAAAAAAAATGTTTTCCTCTTCCACATTCTTGGGGGAGGAACAAAAACTAGGAAGAACAACCTCCTGGGACCTGTGAAAGCTGGAATAAACTTTGGGAAAGTACAAAGGATCGGTCCTAATCACTACCCTTGTCCTCTAAAATCCTCAGGAAAGGGTCCTTACAGTAAAGGGACTCTAGTTTAGAAATCCTGCTCCCTGATGTTATAGCCAAAAGAAAAAGGAAATCAATTTCAGAGAAGCCTCATGCAAAGGCTCAAAAAGGAGCCAGATCCCAGGAAGGAATCGGTTTAACAACCCTGGGTGTACGCCTAGATCTGGCTGAAAGGAACCTCCTGATCAAAGAGTTCTCAGCTAGTCTTTTTCTGTAAGCAAAGATAGGTCAGCAATCTGAACCCTAAGGGTGCTGACAAAGTCCTTTCTCCACTCCCCTCTGTAAAAAATCTAATATATAGGGAGTAGAAAAGGAATCTATTCCTGTCTTCTTCTGCCAGGAAACAAATGTTTTTCAAATGTTCCCATAGATCTTACTACCCTCTTAGCTGTAGGATGCGCCGCGCAGCCTCCAGGCCGTCAAATGGACAGTCTGAGGGTTTGGATGGAGCACCGGCCCCTGACAGAAAAGATCCCTCCATTCCAGCAGGGGCCGGGGGGGGGGGGGTTCTATTGCGAGAGCTCTCAGCGAGGCGAACCAACTCCTCCAGGGCCACCAAGGGGCAATCAGGATAACTTCTGCTTGGTGCTGAATAATCTACCAAACTACCAGCGGTAAGAGGAGAAATCGAGGGAAGGCATAGGCCAGAGTGAAATCCCACTGGATGGAGAGCGCATCTGTCCCTAAGGACTTAGTGTCTCTTTCCAGTGAGAAGACAGCCGGTAGTTTTTTTTGTTAAGACTGGATGCAAAAAGATCCACTGTGGGAACACCCCACTTTTGCACGATCTCCTGGAACATGTCTTGTTTCAGTTCCCAACTGCTGGCACTGATGTTTACTCTGCTCAAATAGTCCGCCAGAACATTCGCTGTGCCACTGATGTGCACGGCCCTGACTGAAGAGACATTGTCCTCTGCCCAGGACAGAATCTGCTGGGTTAACAATAGGAGAGTATCCGAGCGAGTGCCCCCTTGCTTGTTGAGGTACACCACAGTCGTGGCATTGTCTGGAAAAAAAAAAAAAAAAATCACAACACCCCAACAGGTCCTCTGACTTGACCCTCTCCTCCAGAGCAATTAAAGCCTTCCCCACCGCTAACAGTTCCCTGAAATTCGATGAGCGGCATGCCTCCTCTAGCAACCAGGATCCCTGGGCCCACCAGTCCCCTGAGTGAGCACCCAAGCCCCACAGAGTGGCATCTGTAGTAATTTTCATTGGGGAATGCTGTGCTCAGTCCTTCCCTCCCTGCAGATGTTCCTGCTGCTCCCACCAGGACAGATTAAGAAAATCCTGGAAGCTGTACGAGCCGATTCAAAGAACTTTTTCTGCAATGCCAATGACACAGAAGAAACGCCTGAAAGGGCCTGGAGTGCAATCTCTCTTGGTCCCTCGGCAGACGGGTCAGAAAAAAAACCAAACTCTGGGGAGGAGGGCTTTTGAATTTCAACCTGTAACCTCTATCATTTGGAGGATAAAAGGATTGTTGGAAATCTCTGCCCATTCTTGGATAAAATGGGCCAATCTACCTCCTACCCCTGCTCTGACGTCACTGGGGATTTTTGGTAGAGGCTGAAGGAGCAAAGAGTGTGCCCCCTTTTTGTTTATCTTTGTTAAAAGACCACTTCTTTGCCTGTTGCCTATTGGCCTTAAAATTAACTTTGTTCTGGAAGCCACGAAAAGGCCTCTTATTCTGGGGCTTATTCCTCTGAGAAGACGGAAGCCGCTTACTCTTCTCGGAGGAACGAGCTAGGACTTCCTCTAAAGGAAGAACCAAATAAGAGCTTGCCCGCAAAGGGTATGCCGCAGAGTTTATTCTTGGAGGCAAGATTACCTTCCCAAGATTTCAGCCAGATCGCCCATCTAGCTGAATTAATGAGTGCTGAAGTTCTGGCTATAGATTTTACAGAATCTGCTGCCGCATCAGCCAAAAAAAAAAAAAAAAGCAACCGACATGGCAATAAGGGGAAGAGAATCCCTGATCTCTTCTATGGGGGTGTCGGAGGAAAGAAGGTCATCCAGATGTTGGATACACACATCTAAATTCCTAGCCACACGGGTGGACGCTACAGCTTACCCTAAAGAAAAAGCAGCAGCATCCCAGGCCTTACGTAATAACGAGTCGCCCTTCCTAGCCATCTGATCCTTAAAGACTCCAGAGTCCTAAAAATGAAAGATCTGACTTTTTGGACACTTGTGACATAGGAGCATCTAATCTAGGACATTTGAAAAAACTTCCTCAAAATTGGACTGAAAGGGAAACCACCTTTTATGACCTCTAGTCTGGAACAACCTTTTTTTCAGGTTCTTTCCACTCATAAAAAAATGTCCTTGAGTGAATGATGCACAGGAAAAGACCTAGATTTCCACACTTGTAGACCCCCTGTACATTTTATCCTGAACAGATTGGGCTTGCTGAGGCATCTCCATGTGTATAATATACAATATACAAATATATACTTCTGAAAGTATATAATGACTTTAGTAGTTTGTCAATATCTTCAACTGGAAAAAGATACCTAGTTGAGCTACCAGTATCCTCATCCTCTGATGCAGACACCTCATCAGATGAAGATACCAGATTCTCACCTTCTTCCAGGTCAGAAACATTACGTGAACTAATGGTCTTCGATACTAAAAGAGGTAGAGACTTAGCTGATGCTGCAGGCTTCTGAGTCACAGGTTTAAAAGTGGAAGGCCCTAGCCCAGCTAGTATGTCGTTAACGGACCGAAAAGAGGCCACTACCTCCTTCATAGAAGTCAACTCCTTAAAAGAAGCAGTAGACCCAGAACCTGCCTTTGACGGAATACAATCTTCACAAAATAGTTTTTTACAACTATCAGAAAGCCTGCCTCTACAGTTCCCACATTTCCCCCCCCCCCCCCCTAGGTTGACAAACCTGTTAAAAAAAAAAAAAAAAAAAAAAACAAAGCTTGTACTGACCCCCCTGCTGCAGTAGCGCTCTATCCACAGACAAGGGCTTACCTTGGGGGCAGTATTGGACATGGATGCTACTGCTGGCTCAACTCGAGCGGGTGCTCCATCCTCAGTCCTGTCCTCAAGTTCCATTAGAGGAGAACGAAGACCGACTGGAGAGACTCCTGACTGCCGCTGCACCGCTAAACTAGCCTGCCCTGCTTCTGGCAGACTGTTTCCAAGGCAGCGAGTCCCCTGCATAGTACCACGCTGAGATCTATTAAGAAGCAGCGTCTCCCGGAAGTGCGTCATGCAACTTACGGTTCTGGAGCCATCTTGCCACGTCACCGGAAGTCCTCAGATGCCATTTTGGTACACCCAATGCAGGGAAGACACGAGGAAGACTCCACACAGCTAGACGCTGGCCATGGAAGGGAGTTGTCGCTGCTAAACACCAGGGAGGCAAGTAACCCAAAACATACAGGGGCCCTTATTGGTCTATAAATATAGAAAAACACCCCAGACATGGTCACAACCAGTCCTGGATATCACCACAGAAGGGGGGGGGGGTCCACCAACCACAGGGACCTATGAAAAACAAACATTACGATGTGCTCCTGGAGGGTCTGGAAAGGGGCCTTTTAAACTGTATCCGATTTGTGTTTCCTGTAGAGGGCAGAGCCAATCATCTGTCAAAGTAGCTGTCCTGGAAGATGGGGGGGAAGAGACATAAGTGCATACATAAATTGGACATATATGCTTGATGTGTGGAGTGACTATAACCTTAGTGAATTATTAATCAAAGAATTTAGCATTCTGATAGGAACACTCAGGAGATAAAAATCAGTGGGCAGTAGACAAGCAGAGGTGTTCTACTTTCATCCCGCCCATCTCCCAAAGCTAAGGTTTCACGTGTGTGCATAGGGCTCAGACAGCACTGATCCTTTGTGAGGGATGGTAGTAATCCTGTAGTGGGAAAAAAAAATATCATGAGCCACTAAAGGGAGACATTTACACAAATTGACCACAAGTGCAAAGTGGGTGGCAGGAGAGCTTGGCTCCAGAGCATGTCTGCAGGATTAGGAAGTAGGTATGAGAGGAGATAGAGAGAAGCCTTTCCATTTTGCTTCACAATGGATTTGTACCTACGGTTTAAAGACATTTTGGGTTAATTTATGAATGTCCAGTGTCAGTAAAGTGGGTAATTGTGTTACTGAAAAATTAACTGATGCACCACAATGTTGACAAGAGTTGATCACTGAAGACTGGACACTCCTGGAGTTAAGCGAGAGCTAGAATTCTATTATACATACTCTGATTAAAAAGGTTTAAGTCTTAGAACATATCAAGGACAGTCAAAAGTTTGGTAACGTGAGCCAGGAAGAACTAAAAAGCACACGGTCCAAAGCAGCTTTTCTCTACCAGGGTTCCCCCCAAAGGCTGCCAGGGTTTTTTCTAGAGCAATTTCTCTCAGTTATTTAACCACTGACAAATTTTTAGCTGTTTGGGGGGGGGGGATTCATCCTGCTTCTTACTTATGCAAGAAGCATTCTCTCCACTGAACACTGCACTAATGTACCATGAGCTGTTGCTATACTTATTATTGGTAGGGGTCTCTAAGAATTAAATGAAAATGCTGGTCCAAAGCAACTAAACACCCCACTACACCGGATTTACCTTCTCCTCTTATCCAGCAATCTTTCTGCTTACATTGACCCAGCCAGCAACCCTTTATTCTGTGCATGGGTGCCATGGCCCCATTAATTTATATAGGTATCCCTACTCTTGACACTTGGGAGTATGGCTCCTTCATAAAACTGGATGGCTGTGCAATGCAATCCAAAGCCAAAAGGACTAAGGGAAGCCAGTGGGGTCTATGTCAGCAGCAAGATCGCAGAATTAGTGTTACAGATAAGAGTAGAAATGTTGAATAAAGGATAACCATTTACAAGCATCACTTATACACATCACTTTAACGGGTGTTGCAATGCACATTAACATGCATTGCATGTGCATTGTGATGCATGTTAACATTTCCTTGGCTTCATCTTATGTTTTTAAGAATGAAAGCAAGATACTTTTAAAGTAGCCATTGCTATTATAAAGAAGCTATAATTTAATTATTTGCCAAAGGACAGGAAAATTAAAGCCGGTTTTTACAGGGTTTGGTTTCTGGCATATTTCTTAACACCTGAATGGGTTGCTTTAAAACCCAACGCCAGTAAAACTAAAAGGGCTCCCTTGAAGTGGGGCTGCACCTGCATTGCATGGATTAACTGTTCTTTTGTGTCTAGAAGAAAGTAAAAGTATTTTACTTATCTGGTCTTCTGCCCCCATGCACCAGCAGAGTACTGTTCCTCAGCATCCAGTGAAGGGTTAAGGACCCTGCATAAGTCTTGATGACATCAAAGAACCTTAGACTGCACCAGAGAAGAGGCTGCAGGGACCAGATGTGCAAGATACATAAAACGTGCTTTACAAAAATGCCCTAGACATAAACAAGCAGTTAACCCTAACAGTGTGGGGGCAGCCCCACTTCAAGGGAGGAGTTTTAGTTTTACTCGAGTAAAACTTTTAAGCAACTCAGTCAGGCGTTTTAGTTTTTTTTTTTAAGTTTTGGATAGAGTGGAGCATTAGAACACCCATCGATTTTTAGTGCTGTCTGTGCCCCCGTTAAGGAGATTCACCCTCTCTATTTATCCCATTTACCATTATCTTTGAAAGTGAAAGTAAAAGTAAATCACACATTTTGGGCTGTCCCCACAAAAGTAATAGAGGGAAAATCTTCCAAATGGGAATACTAGTTCTGGTGACCTGGGGGTCCCCAAAAAATTCCTTAAGGCCTGGTTCACACCTATGCAGGTTGCATATGCCAGGTGCATTTTACAATACACGTTTCTGATTCATTAAAGTCTTTGGAACCAAAAACCAGAAAAAAGTCCCTGGCCCTTTCCATAAAATGCACAGATGTTAACGTGATCCATAGGAAAACACGTTAAATTGACTGTAGTGCGTTTCTGCAAAACTGAGAACACAAAAAAATAAAATATATATATATATATATATATATATATATATATATATATATATATATATATATATATATATATATATATATATATATATATATATATATATATATATATATATATATAAACCAGGCCTCAATTTGCAGGGACTTCCTCTCTGTTTGGCTATGAGACAGGAGGTGAAGGGAAATCTCTGCAATGGGACACAGATGGCAAAAAAAAAAAAAAACCACACACATCTGCATTGGCAGTTTTTTGGTAAAGATGAACTAACATGTTAACAAGAGGAGTTTACTACCTTTTTTTTTTTTTGCCAAAGCTCCTAAACGCAACTCCATAAAAGCCTGTGTTCATGCACATATAGGCTTTTGCAAGAGTTTAGAAGCTGCTGTGGTTAGGGGAGGTTCAAACTCCCTCAAGCTCCCTCTCCTGAATGCGGAAGAAACGCATTCAGGATAGGAACGTTTTGAACTGCACACGCCGGCTTCCTGCAAGGGACTGGCCAGCACCAGCCATTACTGGATAGACTCAGTGCCGGTGTCTTGCTTAGAAAGTTCCCTCAGCGGATAAGTTCCCCCCCTGTACTGCGCAGGCGCAGCGCCTGCGCAGTACGAATTACTGTCAGCCGCCGGAGATAGCCGAAGCACAAAATCTACAATCAGCTGTACACGGCGCCTGCGCCCTGGGTCCAGGTTCCTTCCCCATCATCATAGTGGACCTAGAGGGGGAATAAAAAAGAGCCGAGCGAAGCGAGGCCGTGCCCGCGAGGGGCCCTCTTACAGGCACCGTGTACAGCTGATTTTCACCTATTCCCCTTCGGCTATTTCCGCCGGATCCTACTGCGCAAGTTAAAAAAAAAAAAAAAAAAAAAGGCAATTTATTCTTAAATATCTATGCAGTAGAGCTGCACGATTCTGGCCAAAATGAGAATCACTATTTTTTTTGCTTAGAATAAAAAGGATCACGATTCTCGCGACGCAAAATCTTTCACATTATAAAAAAAAAAAAAAAGTAAAGTAATTTTTTTTCACAAAAAATTGCATTTGAAAGACTACTGCGCAAATACAGTATGACAAAATATTCTAACAACCACTATTTTATTCTCTAGGAGATAGAGAGATAGAGAGATAGAGAGATAGAGAGATAGAGAGATAGAGAGATAGAGAGATAGAGAGATAGAGAGATAGAGAGATAGAGAGATAGAGAGATAGAGAGATAGAGAGATAGAGAGATAGAGAGATAGAGAGATAGAGAGATAGTTTGGGGGTTCTAATTCATTTTCTAGCAAAAAAAGGGGGGATTTTAACTGGAAACCAACAAATGTCAGAAAAAAGTTTAGTGTTTAAGTGGTTAAACTTTCTTCATTTACACACACACACAAAGTCTTTTCCATTGACAAATTGTTACGTTTAGACTTACACTCGGTTCACACAGGGGAGACTTGTCAGGTGACTTAGCCGCCCGACATGTCGCATCCCGTTCTGTACTATGGAACCATTCTAGTCGGAGCGACTCAAGTCGCTCCGACTTAGAAAAAGGTTCTTGTACTACTTTTGGGGCGACTTCAGGCGACTTGCATTGACTTCTATACAGAAATCATTTTGCAAGTAGCAGCTGAAGTCGCATGCAGACTGCCCGTTTTTTTCTTCCTTTCTTTTGACGGCTGTGGTTTCAGAAGAGCAGGGAGAATTCTTTGCATAGCAAAAATCGCGAAACACTTATCAAGATCGCAACGGGGAAAAGAAAAAAAAAATTGCGATAATGATTAGTGACGATTAATCGTGCAGCTCTACTATGCAGCGGTAAATATAATTAGGGAGCAAAATCTCTAATCCACTCTGAGAACAGACAGAAGAGATATACTATATGTTGAATCTGGTAAATATCAGACTCAGATCTTTTTTTTTTTTCTTTAAGTATAGACTGTTTGGCTGATTTTCAGACAGAACTGTAACATTATGTATGACAGACTCCCTTGTCATAGGCAGGTGGCTTGATAAAAGCTACTTGCGCCTGCTGTCACTTATGCTGGCCATACAAACACGTCGTCTTCCTTCAAAAAAAAAATAATTTTAACCACTTAAGGACCGCCTAACGCCGATTTACGTCGGCAAGGCGGCACGGGCAGGCAAAATCACGTACATGTACGTGATTTGCCTCTCGCGGGTGGGGGGTCCGATCGGACCCCCCCCCGGTGCCCGAAGCGGTCCCGTTCTGTTCCCCGGCGATCCGAGATGAGGGGGAGGCCATCCGTTCGTGGCCCCCCCCTCGCGATCGCCGCCGGCCAATGGGAACACTCCTTTGCTGCTGTATGCTAAACAGCAGCAAAGGAAATGATGTCATCTCCCCTCGGCTCGGTATTTTCCGTTCCAGCGCCGAGGGGAGAAGACATCAATGTGAGTGCACAACACACTACACACACAGTAGAACATGCCAGGCATACAAAACACCCCGATCCCCCCCCCGATCGCCCCCCGATCCCCCCCCAATCACCCCCCCCCCCTGTCACAAACTGACACCAGCAGGTTTTTTTTTTTTTTTTTTTTTTTTTTTTCTGATTACTGCATAGTGTCAGTTTGTGACAGTTACAGTGTTGGGACAGTGAGTATTACCCCCCTTTAGGTCTAGGGTACCCCCCTAACCCCCCCTAATAAAGTTTTAACCCCTTGATCACCCCCTGTCACCAGTGTTGCTAAGCGATCATTTTTCTGATCGCTGTATTAGTGTCGCTGGTGACGCTAGTTAGTGAGGTAAATATTTAGGTTCGCCGTCAGCGTTTTATAGTGACAGGGACCCCCATATACTACCTAATAAATGTTTTAACCCCTTGATTGCCCCCTAGTTAACCCTTTCACCACTGATCACCGTATAACCGTTACGGGTGACGCAGGTTAGTTCGTTTATTTTTTATAGTGTCAGGGCACCCGCCGTTTATTACCTAATAAAGGTTTAGCCCCCTGATCGCCCGGCGGTGATATGCGTCGCCCCAGGCAGCGTCAGATTAGCGCCAGTACCGCTAACACCCACGCACGCAGCATGCGCCTCCCTTAGTGGTATAGTATCTGATCGGATCAATATCTGATCTGATCAGATCTATACTAGCGTCCCCAGCAGTTTAGGGTTCCCAAAAACACAGTGTTAGCGGGATCAGCCCAGATACCCGCTAGCACCTGCGTTTTGCCCCTCCGCCCAGCCCACCCAAGTGCAGTATCGATCGATCACTGTCACTTACAAAACACTAAACGCATAACTGCAGCGTTCGCAGAGTCAGGCCTGATCCCTGTGATCGCTAACAGTTTTTTTGGTAGCATTTTGGTGAACTGGCAAGCAAGCACCAGGCAGCGTCAGGTTAGCGCCAGTACCGCTAAAACCCACGCACGCACCGTACACCTCCCTTAGTGGTATAGTATCTGATCGGATCAATATCTGATCCGATCAGATCTATACTAGCGTCCCCAGCAGTTTAGGGTTCCCAAAAACGCAGTGTTAGCGGGATCAGCCCAGATACCTGCTAGCACCTGCGTTGTGCCCCTCCGCCCGGCCCAGCCCAGCCCACCCAAGTGCAGTATCGATCGATCACTGACACTTACAAGGCACTAAACGCATAACTGCAGCGTTCGCAGAGTCAGGCCTGATCCCTGCGATCGCTAACAGTTTTTTTGGTAGCATTTTGGTGAACTAGCAAGCACCGGCCCCAGGCAGCGTCAGGTTAGCGCCAGTACCGCTAACACCCACGCACGCAGCATACGCCTCCTTTAGTGGTATAGTATCTGAACGGATCAATATCTGATCCGATCAGATCAGATCTATACTAGCGTCCCCAGCAGTTTAGGGTTCCCAAAAACGCAGTGTTAGCGGGATCAACCCAGATACCTGCTAGCACCTGCGTTTTGCCCCTCCGCCCGGCCCAGTCCAGCCCACCCAAGTGCAGTATCGATCGATCACTGTCACTTACAAAACACTAAACGCATAACTGCAGCGTTCGCAGAGTCAGGCCTGATCCCTGCGATCGCTAACAGTTTTTTTGGAAGCTTTTTATTGAACTGGCAAGCACCAGCGGCCTAGTACACCCCGGTCGTAGTCAAACCAGCACTGCAGTAACACTTGGTGACGTGGCGAATCCCATAAGTGCAGTTCAAGCTGGTGAGGTGACAAGCACAAGTAGTGTCCCGCTGCCACCAAGAAGACAAACACAGGCCCGTCGTGCCCATAGTGCCCTTCCTGCTGCATTCGCCAATCCTAATTGGGAACCCACCACTTCTGCAGCGCCCGTACTTCCCCCATTCACATCCCCCAACGAAATGCAGTCGGCTGCATGAGAGGCATTTTTATGTGCTCCCGAGTACCCCTACCCAACGAACCCCCCCCAAAAAGATGTTGTGTCTGCAGCAAACGCGGATATAGGCGTGACACCCGCTATTATTGTCCCTCCTGTCCTGACAATCCTGGTCTTTGCATTGGTGAATGTTTTGAACGCTACCATACACTAGTTGAGTATTAGCGTAGGGTACAGCATTGCACAGACTAGGCACACTTTCACAGGGTCTCCCAAGATGCCATCGCATTTTGAGAGACCCGAACCTGGAACCGGTTACAGTTATAAAAGTTAGTTACAAAAAAAGTGTAAAAAAAAAAAAATATATATATAAAATAAAAAAAAATAGTTGTCGTTTTATTGTTCTCTCTCTCTATTCTCTCTCTCTATTGTTCTGCTCTTTTTTTACTGTATTCTATTCTGCAGTGTTTTATTGTTATTGTTATTATGTTTTATCATGTTTGTTTTTCAGGTATGTAATTATTTATACTTTATTGTTTACTGTGCTTTATTGTTAACCATTTTTTTGTCTTCAGGTACGCCATTCACAACTTTGAGTGGTTATACCAGAATGATGCCTGCAGGTTTAGGTATCATCTTGGTATCATTCTTTTCAGCCAGCGGTCGGCTTTCATGTAAAAGCAATCCTAGCGGCTAATTAGCCTCTAGACTGCCTTTACAAGCCGTGGGAGGGAATGCCCCCCCCCCCCCCCCCACCGTCTTCCGTGTTTTTCTCTGGCTCTCCTGTCTCAACAGGGAACCTGAGAATGCAGCCGGTGATTCAGCCAGCTGACCATAGAGCTGATCAGAGACAAGAGTGGCTCCAAACATCTCTATGGCCTAAGAAACCGGAAGCTACGAGCATTTTATGACTTAGATTTCGCCGGATGTAAATAGCGCCATTGGGAAATTGGGGAAGCATTTTATCACACCGATCTTGGTGTGGTCAGATGCTTTGAGGGCAGAGGAGAGATCTAGGGTCTAATAGACCCCAATTTTTTCAAAAAAGAGTACCTGTCACTACCTATTGCTATCATAGGGGATATTTACATTCCCCGAGATAACAATAAAAATGATTTAAAAAAAAAAAAAAAATGAAAGGAACAGTTTAAAAATAAGATAAAAAAGCAAAAAAATAATAAAGAAAAAAAAAAAAAAAAAAAAAAAAAAAAAAGCACCCCTGTCGCCCCCTGCTCTTGCGCTAAGGCGAACGCAAGCGGCGGTCTGTCGTCAAACGTAAACAGCAATTGCACCATGCATGTGAGGTATCGCCGCGAAGGTCAGATCGAGGGCAGTAATTTTTGCAGTAGACCTCCTCTGTAGATCTAAAGTGGTAACCTGTAAAGGCTTTTAAAGGCTTTTAAAAATGTATTTATTTTGTTGCCACTGCACGTTTGTGCTCAATTGTAAAGCATGTCATGTTTGGTATCCATGTACTCGGTCTAAGATCATCTTTTTTATTTCATCAAACATTTGGGCAATATAGTGTGTTTTAGTGCATTAAAATTTAAAAAAGTGTGTTTTTTCCCCAAAAAATGCGTTTGAAAAATCGCTGCGCAAATACTGTGTGAAAAAAAAAAATGAAACACCCACCATTTTAATCTGTAGGGCATTTGCTTTAAAAAAATATATAATGTTTGGGGGTTCAAAGTAATTTTCTTGCAAAAAAAAAAAAACCTTTTTCATGTAAAAAATAAGTGTCAGAAAGGGCTTTGTCTTCAAGTGGTTAGAAGAGTGGGTGATGTGTGACATAAGCTTCTAAATGTTGTGCATAAAATGCCAGGACAGTTCAAAACCCCCCCAAATGACCCCATTTTGGAAAGTAGACACCCCAAGCTATTTGCTGAGAGGCATGTCGAGTCCATGGAATATTTTATATTGCGACACAAGTTGCGGGAAAGAGACAAATTTTTTTTTTTTTTTTTTTTTTTTTTTGCACAAAGTTGTCACTAAATGATATATTGCTCAAACATGCCATGGGAATATGTGAAATTACACCCCAAAATACATTCTGCTGCTTCTCTTGAGTACGGGGATACCACATGTGTGAGACTTTTTGGGAGCCTAGCCGTGTACGGGACCCCGAAAACCAAGCACCGCCTTCAGGCTTTCTAAGGGGCGTGAATTTTTGATTTCACTCTTCACTGCCTATCACAGTTTCGGAGGCCATGGAATGCCCAGGTGGCACAAAACCCCCCCAAATGACCCCATTTTGGAAAGTAGACACCCCAAGCTATTTGCTGAGAGGTATAGTGAGTATTTTGCAGACCTCACTTTTTGTCACAAAGTTTTGAAATTTGAAAAAAGAAAAAAAAAAAAAAAGTTTTTTCTTGTCTTTCTTCATTTTCAAAAACAAATGAGAGCTGCAAAATACTCACCATGCCTCTCAGCAAATAGCTTGGGGTGTCTACTTTCCAAAATGGGGTCATTTGGGGGGGGTTTGTGCCACCTGGGCATTCCATGGCCTCCGAAACGGTGTTAGGCAGTGAAGAGTAAAATCAAAAATTCACGCCCTTAAAAACGCTGAAGGCGGTGATTGGTTTTCGGGGCCCCGTACGCGGCTAGGCTCCCAAAAAGTCCCACACATGTGGTATCCCCATACTCAGGAGAAGCAGCTAAATGTATTTTGGGGTGCAATTCCACATAGGCCCATGGCCTGTGTGAGCAATATATCATTTAGTGACAACTTTGTGCAAAAAAAAAAAAAAAAAAAAAAAAAAGTGTCACTTTCCCGCAACTTGTGTCAAAATATAAAATATTCCATGGACTCAATATGCCTCTCAGCAAATAGCTTGGGGTGTCTACTTTCCAAAATGGGGTCATTTGGGGGGGTTTTGTGCCACCTGGGCATTCCATGGCCTCCGAAACTGTGATAGGCAGTGAAGAGTGAAATCAAAAAGTTACACCCTTAGAAATCCTGAAGGCGGTGATTGGTTTTCGGGGTCCCATACGCGGCTAGGCTCCCAAAAAGTCCCACACATGTGGTATCCCCGTACTCAGGAGAAGTAGCTGAATATATTTTGGGGTGCAATTCCACATAGGCCCATGGCCTGTGTGAGCAATATATCATTTAGTGACAACTTTTTGTAAATATTTTTTTTTTTTTTTTTTTTTTGTCATTATTCAATCACTTGGGACAAAAAAAATAAATATTCAATGGGTTCAACATGCCTATCAGCAATTTCCTTGGGGTGTCTACTTTCCAAAATGGGGTCATTTGGGGGGGTTTTGTACTGCCCTGCCATTTTAGCACCTCAAGAAATGACATAGGCAGTCATAAACTAAAAGCTGTGTAAATTCCAGAAAATGTACCCTAGTTTGTAGACGCTATAACTTTTGCGCAAACCAATAAATATACGCTTATTGACATTTTTTTTACCAAAGACATGTGGCCGAATACATTTTGGCCTAAATGTATGACTAAAATTGAGTTTATTGGATTTTTTTTATAACAAAAAGTAGAAAATATCATTTTTTTTCAAAATTTTCGGTCTTTTTCCGTTTATAGCGCAAAAAATAAAAACTGCAGAAGTGATCAAATACCATCAAAAGAAAGCTCTATTTGTGGGAAGAAAAGGACGCAAATTTCGTTTGGGTACAGCATTGCATAACCGCGCAATTAGCAGTTAAAGCGACGCAGTGCCAAATTGGAAAAAGACCTCTGGTCCTTAGGCAGCATAATGGTCCGGGGCTCAAGTGGTTAAGAATCTTTGTTCAGTTTTCTGTTAGTAGTAGGGTTGTCCCGATACTGATAGTAGTACCAATACCGAGCATTTTGCCCAAGTACTTGTACTCGGGCAAATGCTCCAGATGCCTCCACCGATACCTGTACAGTCGGCGGTGATCGGTGCGTGGGGGAGTTACAAGCTTCTCCCCCCGTGGCTTTCAGCTGCTTAGTGACATACAGCGGTGAACGGTGCTTGTAACTGCCCCACACGCGATCACTACTGACTGTCACCTCCTCTGTCCCCCTCCGCTGTGTGAATGGACAGAGTCAGCTGACTGTCCATTCACATAACTGAAACATTGTAATCTGCGATTACGATGTCTCAGTTTACGAATGGAGAGGAGCCGCTGTCTTCTCTCCATTCATTCTCAGTGCAGCTGAAGCTGCAGAGAAAGGGACTGGGGAATCTCTATCCTCGGTCTCTTTCTCTGTCTCAAGGGGGAGATATCAGGGGGCTGACAAAAAATAAATAAAAAAAAAAAAACCAAACACATACCGTATATACTCGAGAGTAAGTCGAATTTTTCAGCCCCTTTTTTGGGGCTCAAAGTGCCCCCTTCGACTTATACTCGAGTCACCACCGTCTGCCTACATGATCAGCGTGTCATGCAGGCAGACGGCGACCAGCGTGTGCTACATAGCACTCGGCAGCGGCTCGCTGTTTAAAAGCTGCGTCTCCTCGTCTGTGATAGGCTGTACACTGACTGCCTATCACGAACATTCTCTCATCCTCGTCCGTGGTATGAGGATGAGAGAACGTCCGTGATAGGCTGACTGCTGGGAAATGGAGTTTTCTCCCTATCATGGACGAGGAGGAGGCGCGGCTTTTGAACAGTGAATGGCCGCCGCACACGCCGATCGGTGCGGAGCGGCACACGGAGGATGCACACACAGGTACATATACACAGGACCATGACAGGTACATGACACATATACACAGGACACATACAGGCATGCAGCTGGGCATTGTTGACCCTCTTTTTCCACTTACAGTAGCTGCTGCATTTCTCACCCTCATCTTATACTCGGGTCAATAAGTTTTTCCCATTTTTTTGTGGTAAATTATGGCCTCGACTTATACACGGTATTGCAATAAAGAATATAAAATATATATATATATATATATATATATATATATATATATTTGTAAACAAACAAAAAAAAAAGAATCGGTATCGGCGAATACTTGATAATAAAGTATCGGTACTTGTACTCGGTCCTAAAAAAGTGGTATCAGGACAACCCTAGTTAGTAGGGTTAAATCAGTTTTCTAATCGTTAGTAGGGTTAAATCGATTTGGTTTGCAACCACGCTGATGGGAAAATTCAAAAGGGGCAGAACAGGAAATTCCTTGGTCAAATTAATTTTCAGACAGTGTATGCGGTTTTTGTTCAGAAATGACATATTAAAACTGAACAGAAATCTTCAAAATGACATTCTTTTATCCAAAACGTACAAAGATTTTTCGCAATGAATATTCACATCCAAAAATCGTATGTGTGTGGCCAGCATGAGGATCGGTTCACACCGTTTGCCTTTGATACGTTTCTGCAGTGTTTTGCTGTGCATTTTAGCACATGTGATTTTACTGCTATTTGCGTTTTTTTACACTTCCTTTTGGTCAATTTGTTGTCGGGCATATAAAAAAAAAAAAGGCAAATAGGGGCAACGTACTACATGCTTTTCTGCAGCAAAAATAAATAAATAAAAGCACCGCTTTATGTTGGAGAAAGATCCTTGACCCTTTCCAAACACTCAGCGGCTGAAAAAAAGCATAGATGTGACCGCGTCCCATAGGAAACCATCGTAAATGAACTGTAGTGCGTTTCTGAATCAGAAAACGCATAGGTGTGAACAAGGCCTAAGATGTTTAGTAGCAGCAACATGCTTTTTTTTTTTTTGTATCACCTATGATCATGGGGGGGGGGGGGGGGGGGGGAACACTAAAAATTAGCCCTTTATAGTACAAAAAAGGAGCAGATAATCGCTAGGGGGGGGGGGGGGGGGGTCTTTTATACTGTGAAACAATGAAAGTGATAGAGAATATATATTTTACACCCAGAAGTAGGATTTATGGGCATTCTACCTAGGAGTTAGGTATGAAGCTATATGAAGGGTGGATGGGAGATAAACATTTTTTATATTAAATAAGGAGCCGACAGGTTTTTTTTTTTTTTTTTTTTTCGTTCAACCAGCAGGGGTTTGAATGGAAAAAAAAAAACAATAGTGTGTACCCAGCTTAAATCTTGAAACCTAACATTATATTGATGTGCAATCACAAAAGATTTCCCCTCACTTTCTACCCCAAACACCCATGGCATTATGCAGCAAAAAAAAAATAAATAAAAAAAACTCACCCAACACTATAATCTTCGAGATACATAATCAAATGTTAGAGAAACCTAAACCAGTCTTGCCGATAGCTAACTGGGTCTGGCGTTTCTATGCAAACACCTACTTTAGCCACAGCAAGAAAAACATATTAGCTAGTAAAACTATAACAATCCCACATAACTGAGAAACTATACGGGAGATCCACATATCTGCGTCTTTTATATGCGCGCGTAACAAATTCAGATCACAACGCTAGCTGAATCGACACTCACTAAAGCAAGTCAAAGACATGGTAACACAGCTTTCTTCAGTAAATCCGTAGCAATAAAGTCTCTTGAGTTTCTTCCTCCACTCGGCTCGCTCAACTCCAGATAAACCCCGTAAGCACAGAATAAAAATGAGTACTACAACGTGCCGCCAATTCAACACTACGCTTCCGGCTTCCTATGCTTCCGCTTCCGTGGCAAGTGACGTCTCTCTCAACAGAGATTTCCAGGTGAACACAGTGCTGTAATGATTAGTGTTGTTTGTAGTTTAGTGAAGGGCACGCATTGTTTTCATTCTGACTTTATAATGATTTGTGAAAGAAGGCACTTTTATTGCGACATATTAAAAATCTCCTTTTTTTTCCCCAGAAGAGACTTGAAAAAAATGTTTTGCCTAAAACGTTTTCCCCATGTTTGTAGCAATGATTTATACTCTATGTACACTACACTGCATGTAAAGAATGTAGTCAGGTGATAAGGACATATATGTTTCCCCTGATGGAGCTCACAAGTGGCTCAACACACTTTATGCAGGCATGGTTCATTGCTGTCACTCTAAACCTAGGTTCACATTGATGCGATTTGGAATGCAAATTGATATGTCAAATCGCATGAAAATCCATACCTCCCAGGCTCCCAACTTTCTGAAATGGGAATGAGGGACACCTATTACCAAAGTTATGTAGGCATAGGACACACGACTCTGCCATGCCCCCCTTAAAGGAGAATTGAGTTAAAAAAAATTATTGGTTAAACCCACAAGTGATTTTTACCACTACTATTCCTTTATATTGGCTTTTGGTATTTACAAATGCAGCAATTTGGAAATTGGATGAAAGGTTTAAGGTGCCTTTCACACGGACGGCTATTCTGACGCAGTTAAAAGTATGTTTTTTTTTCTGTGAAATTCAAGACTCCAGGCACTCCGATCAGCTGCATTTGTACAATGCGATTACCTGCGTTTACGTGCGTTTTCACACGGTTGCGTTTAGCTGCGGTAGTCAATGTTTTTGTTTGGTCCTGAATCTACCCATGATGCATTTCGGTCCTCTGCAGTTCAAATCATGTATTTCCTGTCTCTTTGTGTACTGGCTGAGTGTGTGTTGGAGTTTTGCAGTGAGAGGAGTGTTCTGTCTATTGTGCTGAAATCTTTGAAGATGAATGCATGTATGGGTAGTTTGATAGCAATGCTCATATTGCTGCTGATGAGAATGAAGAGGAGAAGAGCGATCGAGCGGAGGAGATGTCCCCGTCGTTACTGGGTGCACCCTTTAACCTCGCAGCATCTTTCGATCGGCTACTTTGCCCTCATGTTTGAACTGAGAACTCATCAGGACAAGTTCTACAACTATACGAGGATGTCGGTGGTGAGTTTTGACGAATTGTTGGGACTTGTTCGAGGACGCCTTACCAGACACAGGACCAACATGAGAAGATGCATTAGTGAGGAAGAACGGCTGTTGCTTGCATTAAGGTTGGTTTTCCATATCTTTAACATATGCTTACATTCATGCACATGCAGGTTTATATTATTGACAATAGTGTGTGAGTTACATCTATATATATTTCATACTTTTTTCTATTTTCTGAATGCTTCTCAATTTGTATTGCAGATACCTTGCCACTGGAGCGAGTTTTACCTCCCTTCATCACCAGTTCCTCATGGGAATTTCAACAGTGTCGACTGTAGTATATGACACCTGTATTGCCATTTGGGAGGAGCTTAAGAGTACAGTAATGCCGGTGTTCTGCCGAGAAAGTTCCCCTCGGAGGATAAGGACCCCCCTCTACTGCGCAGGCGCAGCGCTTGCTCAGTAGGAGCCGGCGGAAATAGCCGAAAAGAATAGAAATCAGCTGTACACGGCACCTGTGCGAGGGCCCCTTCGCTCGCCACGCTTCGGGCATGGCCTCGCTTCGCTCGGCACTTTTTTATTCTCCCTCTAGGTCCACTTGGATGGTGGGGCTTGAACCTGGACCTAGGGCACAGGCGCCGTGTACAGCTGATTGAAGTTTTTCAGCTTCGGCTATTTTCGGCGGCTCCTAGTCGTTTGTACTGCGCAAGCGCTGCGCCTGCGCAGTAGAGGGGGGGTCCTTATCCGCCGGGGGAACTTTCTCGGCAAGACACTGGAACCAACAGCCAGTCTGTGGGAAGAGATTGCAGAGGAATTTTGGGAGAAGACAAACTTCCCAAATTGTATCGGGGCCTTAGACGGGAAGCATATCAGGCTCATCAAGCCACCAAACTCTGGTTCCCGCTATTTCAATTACAATAAGTACTTCTATATTGTCCTGCTGGGACTAAGTGACGCAAACATGCGCTTCATAGCGGTGGACGTTGGTGCTTATGGCAGTTCTGGAGATTCAAGAATTTTTCGTAATTCCATGATGGGCCAGCGGTTGCTGTATGGAGATTTTAATGTCCCACGGGTAAGGCCTCTACCTGGTACTGCTGGACCGGATCTGCCCCTAGTAGTCCTAGGAGATGAGGCATTTGCCCTTTCCACCCACCTCCTCAGGCCCTATACCAGGCATGGTCTTACTGCCAAGAAGCGTATATTCAATTATCGTCTGAGCCGTACACGCAGGATGGTGGAGTGCGCATTTGGTATTTGTAGCGCAAAATGGCGTGTACTGTTGACTGCAATGCACCTAGAAGTGGATCATGCGCTCAATGTGCTTTTGGCATGCTGTGTTCTCCATAACTTTGTAAGGGGAAAGGAGATTGCGCCCAATAAATCGCCGTTACCTTTTTTAAAAGAACACAGAGGGCATGTTACTACCACTCGCCCAAGCAATCATGCGCTATAAGTCCATGAACACTTCAGCGATTATTTTCTTAGTGATGATGGACAGCTACCGTGGCAGTATGATTTTGTGTAATATTTTATTTACCCATTTGCATCACCCTGCTTGTTATTACTGTTTAAAGTTTTGTTGAAATAAAGTAGTTGACAACTTTGTCCAATTAAATTGGATTTTTATTTTTAGCTTTGCTATGTAAATTAACAAAGGGTGTAAAAAAATAGAAAAACCTTACAAAAACATAGATGCTTGCATCTGTAGAATTTTTTTTTATTATATTTTAATTTCTTTGGAATGTTGAGATATTTTTTTTATTCTCAAGTACAACAGGAATTGGTACAACAGAGAACATCCTATAAAATATAGAGTGACTCAGTAGAACAGATAACATCCCAAAAAATCCCTTATGTGAAACCCTCGAGCGACTCAGTAGAACAGATAACATCCCAAAAAATCCCTTATGTGAACCCTCAAGCAACCACAAATATAGAGTATTCCATAAATATAGAGTAAGGTGTTGTAAACATTTTTTTGTGTAAAGCAGGGATCTTCAAACTACGGCCCTCCAGCTGTCATGATGGGAATTGTAGTTGCAGAACAACTGGAGGGCTATAGTTTGATGACCCCTGGTGTAAAGGAAGTGCTTCAGAGTGTTTCCAACATTCTCCCTAGAGATGGCCCCTCTGAAGAAGTGTCGGAAACCTAACCTTGGTCTCCTTAACTGAAAGGGGTTGTAAATATTACTTTGTGTAAAGCAGAGATCTTCAAACTACGGCCCGCCATACTTTGATGACGCCTGGTGTAAAGGTATAATTAAGTGCTTCAGATTGTGTCCAACATTCTCCTGTAAAGCATTAACAGAAACTGAAAAATAAAACAGTCATTAAAATAATAAACTAAAATAATTAAACTACTATAATTAAAGTTTTCATACACTGGGTAAGTGGAACACAGGGAAGAATGGCTTGGTTCACTGCCAACATCTTATAGGTGATCTCGATTGGGAATGTGAGGGTGAACTGACTGGGTGTGACTGCACATGCATTCTTTGAAAACCAGGATTAGATGGGAAAGGTGTATACGTGGGTGGCGGTCCTGCGTATGGGTTAATGGCTGGTGTGGTCTCATGGTACTGATGACTTGGCATTTGTATATTAAAAGAGCCACTAGGTGTATTAAAACCAAGACCCCATGGCTGAAATCTTGGATATGGGCGTTGCTCTTTGCAAGCAGAAACTATATACGTAAGATAGGCATGTATATCACCCCTGACTTTATCAGGAGGAATCTCCCTGACTACACACAGTAACATTCTCAAAAAGGTCACATCAGGGTCTGAGATGTTGAGGAATTCATCAACTTTTGTGGCAGGTTGTTGTGATTGGTTTCTCATTACGTTATACGTTTACTGTGGATGGAGGTTGTGACGTTTTGAAAATACATACCGCAGGTTCTTGAGTGACCGGTTGATAATCTTGGGATGAAACTGTCTCTGAATTGGTTTCTTGACTTGGGTCAGCGTGATAATTTTCTGGTGACGAACTTGCACGCCATGCTCTCGCAGGAACACTGGAGACAGTTCTAGGTAAGAATAACAACAGTACAAGTAAAAAATAAATAAATACCATGGTTTTAGTGTTTACAGAATACTGTCATGTGAACACTACAGAGTAGACCTCTATCTGGAGCTGGGGGGGAACATTATTAAAAAAAAGGGGTTTGGACACCTTTCACACTGGAGTGGTGTGCTGGCAAGATGCGAACAAAAATCCTGCTAGCAGCAGAGTGGTGAACGAGCAGTGTGTATCAATGTATCATTAAAATCAATCAATGGGACAGTGCGGCTATACCGCCCACAAAGTAAAATAAAGTGAAAATATATTTATATAGATATATATATATATATATATATACTTACGAGCGCATCTCGGTGGTGCGCCTCAAAAATGACAAAGCCTCTGCATGGGGGTTAGGCCTACGACGAGTTGAGGGTGCTCCGCTTCTATCTGCAGACCTCTCTTCGTTTAGTTCCTTCTTGTACCGGTCGCGTAGGGACCTCCATCGTGTATAAACCTCCTTTCCTGCAATATATATTTCATTGTATAAATTTGTTATATATCAAACATAACGCATTAGGAACAAAAGTTGAGAGAGATCTGCTCTCACCCCCCACCCAAGAAACACTTCTAGGGGAGACACCAACCATTTGATTTCCCATTAGTACTGACCCCTCAATGCAAGTGACATGAATAAAGTAATCATAACTCTGACTGCTACTGTCACTGGTCTCCAAAAAAGAGTAAAAAGTGTGCAATCTGTCTGCCAAAATGTCGCTGTCCCTCCCGCAAATTTTTGTTTCACTAATTACCATACTAGTACAGACCAAAAAAATACAACCTTTCCCAAAGACACTGTATTTGTTAAGAAAAAATAAAAGAACAACAATTTTGGTTTGTAGCATTGCACAATTGTCAGCGACGCAGTGCTGTATCGCCACAAAATGGCCTGGTCATTTTTAGGGGTAAATCTTCAGCTTCTGGTTAAAGTTTGGTTGGAATGGGAAATGGCTATGATGCATGTGTACCCTGCTACATAGACACGACAAACATTTGCACTCACCTCGGTTATCCTGTTCAGTTGCAGACAGATCGTCCCAGTGCGGTGTGACAAATACTTCCTCCCACTTTGATCTCTTCAACACTCGGTCGGCATATCCTGGGCATTCTGAGTCCCATAACTCCGGTCGGGCATGCACCGGGGCTATGATGGCTTCATGGGAGATATCTCGTGCCACCATGCTGCCTTCTCCTCTTTCCTCTATCCCTCTGAACTTCCTGTATCATTTCCCAGGTATACCTGCTGCTTCTATGATGTGCTTCCTGTTTTTTGTTTTTTTTTTCTCACGCTGCTATCCGCAGTTGACACAAAAGACTGCGATTACCTGCGGTTATGTGCAGATAGCTGCGCTAAATCGCTCCTGGACGCAGTCAATTCTATTTTTTCTATTCGCACGGAACTGCATGTAATGAAATCGCAGCTAAACGCAGTGTGTGAATGGGCCCATAGGAAAGCATTGTGTGCTTTTAGCTGCGGTAGAAATCTAGAAAATCCGCTAAAAGCACCATTCTATCCGTCCGTGTGAAAGGGGCCTAACACTGGGAAACACTTTTTGAAAGATAAATAGTGCATATTATATACAACTATATAGATCAGACCAAAATAAGGGACAGTCCCTCCAAATCAGAGACAGTTAGGAGCTATGCAAATTGGCGGTTATGGTTATTGGTGTTACACTGACTTTGCGGCACCGCACGATTCCCAAAAGTAGTTTCTGTACTTAAATCGCCTCCTGAAGTCAGACTGACATGCGTAATGAAATTGTGCGAGTTCAGCTGAACTCGCACGGTTTCAATGCCGTAGCAGTGTGAACCCAGGCTTAGGGTATACCTTTCCTGAGAAATTCCATACAATCATTGCTGAAGTTCATGTTTTTGGACATAGAGTGCTGATGAGGTCAGCAGCACTGAGGTGCAGCAAAGGTGTGAAAACAAGTGTTTTAAGGCAATTGTTTATCATACACAGTGCTTTAACAAACTAAACTTTTTTTTAAAATTTGTGTTACAGTTTATTTATGGCCCAACCCCCCCCCCCCCTTTTTTTTAATAATATTATTTTGGTTAGACTGGGGAAGGCTTAAAGTGGTTGTTATTTTTACCTACAGGTAAGCCTATAATAAGGCTTACCTGTAGGTAAAATGAATATCTCCTAAACCTGTACGGTTTAGGAGATATCCACTTTGCATGCAGCCACTGACGTCAGCGGCGCATGCGTTGTGAATGCCCGGCTGAAGGTCCGGCAGACGCTGCCGGACCTTGCCAGGAAGAAGATTCCCACGCGCATGCGCAGGAGTGACATCATCGCGGCTCCAGCCACTCACAGCGCCGGAGCCGCGAACCTGGAATACACGCCGAGGGGAAAAAGTGAGCTCCCTCGGCGTGTACCAGCCTGCGATACGGGGACCTCGTTCTAATATAATTATTTCATAATGAGCTAGTATGTGGTGTATACTAGCTCATTATGCCTTTGCCTTACAGGGTTTTATTTGTTTTTTTTTTTAACTTTTTTTTTTTTTTCTGTGGGTATACAACCACTTTAAGCTCGGTACACACTACTCCCCTTTTTTCTTTTATTTTTTCATTTAGGCTGCTGAACTTTAGATTCAAGTATCCACACAAGCAAAACAAAAAAGGAAAGGTTTTGGGTATAGATCAGGGTTGCCAATCTTCTGAAGTAAAATTTATTGACACAAAAAAAATATCTGACAGCCACATTTTTACTGATAGTTCAAAAAGTTAACCAAAAGGACCATTTTCAGTGCAAATTTCAATATTTAAGCTACAAACATGTAGCTAATGTGATTAGCAGTATGTTTAAAGTGGAACTTCCTAGCATTAGTAAATAGGAAAGTATATCATATTTTCTTGTTTTTAACAGTTTTTTTTTTTCACATTTCTTTAGTTTCTTCCTAGTTTCCATGCCTAGGCAAATGATGTTGTACATTCCAAGTGTCTTCAGGAGGGGAGGAAGGGTTTTTTCAGCTTAGCACACCCTTCTGCCTGCATGCTTGAGTTAATGGCAGATGGATTCCAGGCAGTAAAGGCTATATGAATCATCTGCCATTACTCAAGATGGTCAAAGCCAGAAATATTAGAGGGTGTGTTTTTATATGTAATTTCTCAGCAAAATAGAGCATAGAGACATAGATGGATGGGGGATTTTGCTTTGAATATTGAAAATGAATTAAATAGCTTTTTGGGTTTGTGGTGCTCAGATACAGTGTAGTTCAGCTTTAAGGTATAACAAAAGGCAAAAAAACATTTCTCCTTTTACATGAAAGCCAGGTTAATATAACCCAGCAGAGAGTTCCCCCTTACATCAGATTCTGCAGTGTTCCTCTTTACAGTTCAAGGGGGGCACTCTGCAGACCCTGATGTAAAAAGGAACACTGTGGACTCTGATGTAAATGGGTCACTGATCATCAGACCCCCCCAACCTGTACATCAGAGCCACAGAGTTCCCCTTTATGTAAGAGTCTGCAGGATTCCCCCTAACAGTGCAAGGGGGAACTCTGCAGACCATGATGTAAGGGGGAATGCTACTGGCTCTAGTGTAAAGGGGAACTCTGATGTAAGGTTGGTCTCTGGGGACACTGAATTTAGTGGGAGCACTGGGAACTCTGATGTGGGGGGTGCGACTCTGGTGACCACAGACCATCATCCGTAGAGTGAAAACACTAACGGACCCAGATGTAAATGGGAACTCTGATGTAAAGGGCAATGCTGCCGACCCAGATGTAAGTGAGAACTCTGATGTAAAGGGGAACACTATGAACTCTGTTGTAAGTGAAGTCTCTGGTGACCAGAGATCACCTTACATCAGAGTTCCCCTTTATACCAGAATCCTGCAGATCCTCTGTAAAGGGGAACTCTGAGGACACTGATTTTAAGGGGGTACACTGGGATCTCTGATGTGGGGAGGGGGCTCTGGTGACCACAGACAATCATCCACAGAGTGAAAACACCAAGGTAAGGGGGGCTCCCCCTCCAGTCCTGCTGTGATTCATAAATGCTCCAAGCATTGCCAAGACATTACAGATTTCTTGGAGGGAGAACTGCATGGCTGGAGCAGGCTACCACCCAGGGATCAGTGAGACTGAAGTAGAGGCATCCAGAGTCCCTGATGGGAGGGGCACATGTCTGTTGAGGTAGGTGAGCTATGGTGCGTAGGCCAGGACAGAATGCAGCCTGCTATGCTGCAGGTTAGCAATATGGTGGGTTTGTGAGTATACCCTGGTGCCATTATCCACAGACACCAGGGAGGGAGTGCAAACAGGTGGGGGATGGAGCAGTAGGCGGACCTGGATCTTCTCAGGAGTATTACAGCAGACTTTATCTGGTCAGCAAAGCTATGCCATGCAGTCTAATGCCGTGTACACACGACTGGACTTTACGGCAGACTTTGCCCAGTGGACTTTTCGACGGACTTTGTCTGCTAGGTGCGCCGGACTTAAAAACAGACGGACTTGGACACACACAATCACTCCAAAAGTCCGCTGGTTTTGAACGTGGTGACGTACAGCAGGTACGACGTGACTAGAAAAAGGAAGTTCAAGCCCCACTGCGGCACCCTTTGGTCTCCTTCTGCTAATCTCGTGTTTATCTCGTGTTAGTAGAAGTTTGGTTAGAGACGATTCGCGCTTTTCACACTTCAGCTTATTTTGATCGTTTTCTGAGGTTCAGTTTGTGCTTGTGAAGTTTGTATCTGCTTTTCAGTGCATGTTGGTCAGTTCGTAACCTGCCTAGCAGGCCGTTCTGGTATGCTCGTTCTGAAGCCATGTCGCGTGGACGTACTCGTTCTCGAGTTCGTGCTGCGTGGGGACTTGGTGTTGGGGTTAATACTTTGACCCGAGTCCAGTCCATGAACAGGGCGAGGAGGAGTTCATGGATGAAGAATTGGTTGCGCCGGCGTGACCAATTCTCGCACATGCCTTTGCTCCGTGAGATCCGTGAGAATAATCCTGAGGATTTCAGGAATTATCTCAGGATGACGGACCCAGTTTTTGAACATCTGCTGGCTATGCTGACCCCCTATATCAGCAGGCAGGATACCTGCATGAGGCAAGCCATCACTGCGGAGCAGAGGCTAGTTGCCACTTTACGTTACTTGGCGACTGGGAGAAGTCTTCAGGACTTGAAGTTCTCGACAGGCATCTCCCCCCAGGCTCTGGGGATCATAATCCCAGAGACCTGTTCTGCCATCATTCAGGTCCTGCAGAAGGACTATATGAAGGTAAGTTTTATCCTTTCACATTACATGATATGTATTAAATGTTTGCTAATGTATTGTCTAAATGTCCTCGTTACCTAATTACCATGCTTGGAATATGCTGTGAATGTCCCCTTTATCTTCATGCATGCCTGTTTTTTTTACATTAATCATTTTTTGCCCTACATGCATATTTACCTTCAATAACCTCCCCACCATGCAATCCTGGGTCCATTTATATCTATAGCCTCTAGTCCCTTGAACAATGTATATTTTCAGCTTCATTGTACTGTTTGACCCTCCCCCACCCCCTCAAATGTTTGCAACTGTCAGGTGTGTTTTTTCTCCAAATTAGAACCCCTCCCCCACCCCCTCAAATGTTTGCAAGTGTCAGGTGTGTTTTTTCTCCAAATTAGAACCCCTCCCCCACCCCCTCAAATGTTTGCAACTGTCAGGTGTGTTTTTTTTTTTGTAAAATCTTTATTTTTGAGAACATTTCAGTGAAAAAAAACATTACATAGAGTAAGCATGAATGGTGTATCCCAGAGAAGGTTTATAGTGACACCTGCTTTTGCAACTGGCCATATCTCAAGTAAGATTAGATCACAATTTTTGTGGCTTTTAGACATCTCATTGAGTCCCTACATCCCCGGGGAGCAAGTCCCGTCCAGTGACGGTCCTCCCCCATCCAGGGTGCAGGTTGTTCAGGTGGGTATATGGAGCACTCCCCCCGACGACCGCCCGGGGAGAGGGGGGCTATCTGCCTCCAACAACCTCCCCCGGACCACCACCTCGGCGGAAGCACCCCCCGACACCTATTTTCGGGAGTGTGGGGTGCGGCCCCTCCGCCCCAACAGGGTTTAGAGGAGCCGGGCCCACCCCCCTGTGGTTGGCCACTGCTGTTTTATTTCTCGCTGTTGCAGTGTATTATACAGTTGTTATCCAATCTATGGGTATAGGAATATTGCATGCTCTATAAATCATAGTTAGTAATAAAAGAGAGGTGAAAGAGAGAGAGAAAGGGTAGATAAAGAGTTGGAGTGGGGGGGGGGGAAGGTAGGTGGGGAACGTGGGGAAAGTAGGTGAGGAGCATACCTTGTGTTCTGAAGAAGTCTCAGAATTCCGCGCCGAACGGGCCCCGACCACGGCAGGTCCTTTAAATGGTTGATGTGGGTCTCAATCTTTATGAGGTATTATTAACATTAAGGCGAGATCTTAGGGAAGGTTCTGCTAGCTCTAACAGGGCTATGTCTAAACTGGAGTTTTCATGATCAGGTTCGGACATATATTCTTTCCAGGGGGTCCATATTGTTTCAAATCTTTCTATTTTCCCCTTACAAGTCGCTACCCAGTGTTCAGCTTCTCTAATGTCATTCACTTTCTTTAACCAGTCTGTTTTTAATGGGGTCTTAGTTTGTTTCCAATATATCGGGACGAGGCGTCTGGCTGCGTTTAGGAGATGTGGCAATATGCATTTTCTGTATCTACTGATTGGCATTTGTGGGATATGTAGGAGGAAGTATGCAGGTGACATAGGGATGTCAAGATCTAGAATCTCTTTTATTAGGTTTTTAATTTCACTCCAGTATGGTTGGATCAGTGGGCATTCCCACCAAATATGAAGGAGTGTACCTTTTTGTCCACACTTTCTCCAGCATAGGTCTGATGCCAAGGGGTAGATGCGAGCTAAGTCAGCTGGTACCCGGTACCATCGTGATAAAATTTTATAATTAGTTTCTTGGGATTTGGATTCTATGGAGCTCGAGTGGGTTAGATGGTAAAGGTGTGTCAGTTGAGTTGGGGAGAGGTCCATCTTTAAGTCCTTTTCCCATGCCCTTATATAAGTTGGCCTAAGATTGTCAGTAGCACTACTTAATAGACGGTACATTTCCGAGACCATGTGAGGGATTGGGTCTTCTTCTATGAAAATCTTTTCAAAGCTTGTGAGAGTGGAAAGGTCTCTAATTGACTTCCCATTTATCTCGAAGAAGTGGTGTAGCTGCCTATACCTCCAGAAGTTCATTCTGGAGCCCCCGTGTCTCTTTTGTAAAGATTCAAAGTCCATTAATTTACCTTTATGCATTAGTTTCCCACAGCTGGCATTTCCATCATCCAGCCAGGGACCAAAGAAGGCCATTTGTTCTCCTGGTGGGAACCAGAGGAATCCCCCTAATGGAGCTAGTGGTGACATTGGAGGAGACAAATTTAGAATTGAGTTTAATTTGTCCCAAGTGGAGAGTGCGTGGAGTGTCAAGGGGGAAGTATCTCCCGACAGTCCCCTGTACTCTCTGGGTAGCCATGGCGCATAAGCCAGGTTCCTGCCCGCTAGCCACTTTTCCAAAGAGACCCATAGCTTGGTTTGGGTGTGAAAGCGCCAACTGAGGATTCTTTGAAGGACTATAGCTCTATGGTATTTCAATATGTCAGGGATTCCCAGCCCTCCCGCCCGTTTGGATCGTTTCAGCACTCTCAAAGCTATTCTAGATTTCTGTGAGTTCCATACGAAACCCGAAAGTATACTGTTAATCTGGGAAAAAAAACTTGTTCGGTAGGGGTATGGGGATCATTTGTAAGTAAAAGAGGATGCGGGGTAAAATATTCATTTTGATTATATTGACACGTCCTATCCATGTGAAAGCGGTCTTAGTCCACTGTGAAAGGTCTTTTTTAATTATGTTAAGTAGTGGGGGGAAATTTGTGGCGTATAGGGTGTCATATCTGTCTGTCAGTTGTATTCCTAGATATCTAATTGAGGATTTGGCCCATGCAAAGGTGAAAGCGTTTTGTAAGTTACTCATCAGGGAGGGAGGCAAGTGAACAGGCAAAATTTCTGATTTAGAGAAATTAATTTTGAAGTTTGATAATGATCCGAATTTGTTTAGTTCCTTCATCAAGTTTGGCAGCGAGATCAGGGGTTCTGATAAATGAAATAGAACATCGTCTGCATAGGCAGACAGTTTGTGTTCAGTTGTTCCAACCCTTAGGCCCTTTATGTTTATGTTCGCTCTGACAGTGCACAATAACTGTTCAAGAACTAGAGCGAAGAGGAGAGGGGAAAGAGGGCACCCCTGTCTCGTGCCATTCCGAATCGGGAATTGGGAGGATAGGACTCCATTCACTTTTACTTGTGCACAGGGAGTGGAGTAAAGAGCTAGAATCGAGGATAGCATGTGTGTTTTAAGTCCTAGTGTCTCTAATACCATTTTAAGAAATGTCCAATCAACCCGGTCGAAAGCTTTCTCGGCGTCAGTAGAGAGAATTAAGTAAGGTTTTAAGTGTGGGCGGGTGCGTGCCCAGTGTATAAGTTGAATGGCTCTAACTGAGTTGTCTCTTGCCTCTCTCCCTTTAATGAACCCTGTTTGGTCTGGGTGGACTACATTAGGTATAAGGTTTCCGAGTCTGTTTGCTAATACCTTCGCCATGATCTTAATGTCAACATTAAGGAGGGATATGGGCCGGTAGCTTTGGGGTAGTATCGGGTCTTTGCCCTCTTTAGGTAGCACTGTTATATGTGCTAGAAGCGCCTCAGTGGGGATTGGATTCCCTTCCGCGATGGTATTAAAGTATCTGCACATGTGGGGGCTTAAAAGATGTAGGAATGTTTTATAATATGTCCCCGTGAAGCCGTCCGGTCCCGGGCTTTTTCCTTTGGGTAGGGATTTCACTGTTAACTCTATCTCTTCTGGTGATATTGGTAGTTCTAGTTCAGTGCATTGATCTTCGTTTAAGGGTGGAACACCGGCTGAAGCCAGGTAGTCTCGTATGGCTGTGATCCTATTTGTCTGGGCGTCTAAAGGGTGGTCAGTGGTCAAGTTATAAAGTTGAGTATAATATTCTTGGAACCCTGAAGCAATTCCAGAGGATTGGACCGAAATGTCTCCATTTGAGGAGCGTAGTTTGTGGACATATGTCTGAGCTTGTTTCTTGCGAAGAGCTCTAGCGAGCATGCGCCCACACTTATTTCCATGCTCATAATATTTGTGTGAAAGGCGTCTGGCTTGTCTACGAGTCTGTCTATCTAGTAGACGCGACAACAAGTTTCGTAGGTCAGTTAACCTCTGTAATGCCTCAGGGCTCTCATTTTGTTTATGTTTCAGTTCTGCTTCTTGAAGGGCAGTCAGTACTCTTGTGAAGTCTGCCTGGAGCATCTTTTTAAGTTTGGCCCCTAGAGATATTAGTTCTCCTCTTATTACAGCCTTGTGACCTTCCCATATTATGCTTTCTTTAACGTCATTAGTGGTGTTCTCTCTAAAATAATTTGTGATGGCTTCCGACACTCCAGCCCCCACAGCCGCATCATCCAGCAAGTTTTCATTTAATCTCCACGTCCATGCCCCACGAGAGCCAGACGGTAGCTTGAGGGTCACACCTACCGGTGCATGATCCGATATTGTGATGTTCCCGATGAATGCTGACTGTAGGAGCTCCAGCGCCCGCCGATCAACATATATTTGGTCTATACGAGTATAGACATTGTGTATTGCCGAATAATAGCTGAAGTCCCTCTCTGCAGGATGTAGGGTCCTCCAGCTATCAACAAGCATGTGTGATTGAAAGGACTTACGGAAATGTTTTAGAAAGGCGTAAGAGTGAGTGTGGCTAGTGTTGGAGGTGTCAATGGAAGGGTCTGGGCTGACGTTGAAGTCTCCTCCAAGGACAACAAATCCTTCCTTAAACTCTGTCAAAAGTTCAAGGGCCTTATCTATGAAGGAAATTTGATTTGAGTTGGGAGCATATATCGAGGCGAATGTGTATTTGCGTTCTGCTATGGTGCCTTTCAGGAAAACGTATCGACCTAGTGGGTCTATTTTGCTGTTTAAAAGTTGAAAAGGGCATGTTTTGTGGATCGCTATTGAAGTTCCTTTAGATTTGGAGGTAGGGGAAGTGCTGTGGAACCACTGGTTATATAAATGGGTTGGAAGTCTAGGTAAGGAGATATGGGTAAAATGTGTTTCCTGTAAGAGAACTATTTGTGCCTTCAGTTTTTTGAGTTCCCACCATAATTTGCTTCTTTTCCCAGGGGAGCATATGCCTCTTATATTATAGGATATTACCTTTAGTGTAGACATGATGGGTCAGATGGTCGGATGTATGTCGCGAGGCCGAGCCCGTCCGACGCGGAGCTCCCAGTGATATATCGTTCCTGTGAAGAGGGGGTGGGGTAGGGAGAGGGTGGAGGAAGCCAGAAAAGTAAAGGAAAGGAAAGCACAAAGAGATTATTGTTAACACGTGCAAAACAGTACAACTTATGAGTAACAGTGTTAATGAGAAGAGTTTCTGCATGTAGGGTGTGAGGTCTGCCCTAATAACAGAGGAGGCCTCAGACCTTAGACTAATGTCCCAATTAGGGACAATACCCAACAAGGGGTGGCCTACGTGGGGAAACGTGAACCTAAACACGGGGGGAGACACGGGACGCCGTCTCTGTCCACCGCATCATTAAGTTGTGGTTTTGAACAGGGGGAGTCATTTTGGGGGAGCAAATGCAGCCTTTCATTATATGGGGCCTAAGTAAGATGGGTGAGACAGTAATTTCAGGAGGGTGGTTTTCTTGTGGGGTCATCAGAGTCCTGAGCTTTGCTAGCTAGGTTCTCTCATTTGTTGATTGTAGCTAATGATCGTGGATAATCTGAAGGCTTGTATGTGAGTAGCTCGCTTTGCGTGTCAAATTGGAAGAAGGAGGGGAATGTCTCAAAATGTGAGTGTGGTTCTTTTTTGGTAAATATGTAGTTCACCCATAGTCCTCAGGGTATCTCACAAGGGCTGCATATGAATTGTAAAAGTCATCCATAGTTATCAAAGCATCACAGGGGGACTGCGATATTAATCTCTTGTGGTGGAGGACCCTGCCTCAGGATCTGGATTCTGGCGTTGTCTGTCTCGTCTGCGGTTCTTGCGGGAGACTGTTGACCATTGAGAGGGTAATTGAGTCCCGTGAGCATCAAATGTGTTTCTCCAATCTGGAAAGTCCACTGGATCTAGGTCAAGAGTGGAGAGGAAGTTTGGTAGATCATCCTTATTCCGCAGTGTGACTTGGCGTCCGTTTTTTGTCACTTGTAAGAAGAAAGGGAAGCCCCAGCGGTACGGCAGACCCGCCTCTTGAATGGCATTCAGGAGTGGACGCAGAGCTCTGCGTTGCATGAGGGTGCGCCTGGAGATATCTTGATAAAAAAATAATTGCGCGCCATCAAAATCATAGAATGGTTTACCACGCATTTTTTGCATAATGCGGTCTTTTAGATTATACTTGTGGAGTTTGCAAATTATGTCCCTAGGATTGTCCACATCTTGAGATGGAGGTCTTAGGGCTCTATGTGCCCTGTCGATTTCTATTGGCGTAGTTGCAGGTAGGCCTAGTATATCCCTGAAGATGTCTGTCAGCGTGGGGATAATATCCCTTGAAGCTGTGGCTTCAGGCAGACCTCTGATCCTTATGTTGGCTCTCCTGCTGCGATTTTCAGCGTCATCCAGTTGGCAAAGCAAGTTTTCAATCTGTTGGCTTTGTATTTGGCATTGTGATTGCAGCAGCGCAATAGTGGGGAGAGCCTCCTCCAGTTTTTCTTCTAAAGATTCCACTCTGTTACCCAGGTGTGTGGTATCTGTTTTCAGTTGGGCTATATCCTCAGTGAAGGCTTTTTCCACCCTGCTTGTGAAGCGCTCTAAGTCCTCTTTGGTGGGCAGGGACATAATATGGCGCCGAATGTCCTCATCACTGAGATAGTCAGAGATCTCAGAGCGGCCTCCTAGAGAAGCTGGGGAAGCACAGGGGGCAGAATCACTCACCGACCCTGGGGATGGAACCGGAGGTGTTGGGGAGTTTGTTCCCTTCAGTGTCCGTGTTGTGGTTGCAGCTGGCTGGGAGGATTTGTTTGCTTTCTGGGCCTTCCCGGGCGGCGCCATCTTGGGTGGTTCGCGGCCTTGTCCTCGGGTCCCTGAGAAGTAGTAATCCAGCTGTCCCTGTCTTGATCTTTCGGTCTTTGCCGGCTGTGTGGGTTGCCTGAGCCGCTGTGACATGTGGGGAGTCTGGAGTGGCGATTTACCCCTGATTAGTGCGGCGGTGGAGCGGAGCTGAGGCAAGACACAACCTCACTCCTCCATGGTCAGGACACGCCCCAGGTGTGTTTTTTTCTCCAAATTAGAACCCCACCCCCTCATATGTTTGCAACTGTCAGGTGTGTTTTTTCTCCAAATTAGAACCCCTCCCCCCACGTTCAAATTGATCAATGGGCCATCAGAGGGGGTGAGTAATCTTATAAGTGGGCCTTATGTTTTTTTAGAATTAAAAGCAAAAAAAAACATATTAATAATGTTCGACTGCTGTTGTTCAAGAATGTTTTTGTGTAATCTGATATCCAATTATGTTTAAAAGTACTTATCTTATTTTTTTTATTAAAAAAATGAATAAAAACCAAGCGCTGATGTGGATAGATATGTGTGATATAAATAAATTGTGCTTAAAAAAAAAAATATATATATATATATATATATATATATATATATATATATATATATATATATATATATATATATATATATATATATATATATATATATATATATATATATATATATATACCAATATAGTTAGTGCTATGAAAAAAATCAGTAAATTAAAGCTGCTATCAATATAGGGTGATCAGATAACCAAACAAATAGTACTAAATATAAAATTGATGCGCTTTAAATAAATAGAGCACAATATGCTGCTGCGACTAAGCTTAAATCCAGGAATAAAAAATGCAAACATGTGAATAAAATAAATAAATAATTATGGTGCTAATACATGTGTTAAAATTGCCAAAATAAATCTTCAAATTGGTGATGTGACGGTGAATATAAATAAAATAATAATAACACTCTGAGTACAATGTCCAGGCAGAGATAAATAGTGGGGGAAAGTAAAAATAATTAAACAGTTCCTTCCCTTAATCCAGATTGATTGACTCACTGGGTTAGATCGTTTGTATCAGGATATTTAGTTTTTCTTGCATACCACTTAAGCCATAATACTGCTGGTGATTCGGCTCTCAGGATAAAGGTTTTATGCAAAGCAAGCAAAGAAAAAATAGATCATTGTGCAGTGAACTTATTAGATAGTACATAAGCAAAACAGGGACAAGAGATACACTCACAAACTCCCGGTCTATTAGAAGCATTCAAATGTGCAGATTGTAGTCAGCCGCTGTGGACGAGGTTTCCCAAATGCCCCGTACACACGGTCGGATTTTCCGATGGACATTGTCCGATCGGAGCGTGTTGTCGGAAATTCCGACCGTGTGTGGGCTCCATTGGACATTTTCCATCGGATTTTCCGACACACAAAGTTGGACAGCAGGAGATAAAATTTTCCGACAACAAAATCCGATCGCGTCAATTCCGACCGTGTGTGGCCTGTTCTGACACACAAAGTGCCACGCATGCTCAGAAGAAATTCCGACACGGGACAGCTCGTTCTGGTAAACGTAGCGTTCGGAATGAATACAGCACTTTCGTCACGCTGCAATGTTCAAAATGGTTTAATACAGCGCACTCTCTTCTTCTTTATAATGTGACAAGAATTAAGTAGTTTTGATGCTCATATTCACACACACTTCTCACAAACTTATTTCGTTACTATTTATCGGGATTCCCTCAATATATTTAGATTTCTCACATCTGACAACAAAATTTTTTTTTATTTTTGGACTTTAATGTAGATTCTTTTTTTGTGTTTCTCTTTTTTATTTTTTTTTTTTTGGGTGATTTTGATTTGTACTCCCGAAAATGTTTGTGTGTGTTTTTGGTGACAAGTTCCCACAACACCACTAATATGTTGTTCTATTTAATCTGTAGGAGATTGTTTGTTTGGTGTTGTTGTCCCTTGTTAATTTCACATTGTACTTTAGAAATGTACCTGAATCGTCACCAACAAACTGTCCTTTTTGGATGAAAACACACACAGGAGAGTAGAATTTCCCTAAAAAAAATTTTATTAAGGGCTCACAACTATAAACAAAGAGGGAGGCAACGCTGGAGAAACTGCAGAAGTGGGCGAAGCCTTGGACCCCCAGGGCACACATCAATTATTTAAAAGCAAAATTGGTGGCCTGAGGAGTCCTTATCTAAGGGAGGGCAGTCTGGTCCAGAAGTCCCAGAGATCCGGAAAGCAGCAGATGACATCTGTGTCCCCAGGCTGTGGTCATACAAGAGACTGCAACCATACTTCAGATATTGGTGAGCAGCTGGAATAATGGTGGGGTCAAATAGATAGCCTTTACTATTTGCTTCGAATTATATTTGCAAGTCATGAGCTGAAAATTGTGTGTGATTGCGTAACCCAAAATTACAACTATGTCCCTTTTTTTTACCCAGGATGAGCTCAGCCAGGAGGAGGCCTTGCCCAGTGGGAGAGAGGAAGAGGCTGTGGCTGGGCCCAGTAGAAGCCGCACGGAGTGTCAGGTGCCTCCCCTCCGCATTATCACCAAAAGGCCCAGAAAAATGACCCAAACTGAGAAGGAATCACTAGCTCTCATTCGTGAAGCCAGCAAAATCATCAGCACACCACCCAATGCAGAAGAGGCGTATGGGACATATATGGCCAGCAGATTGCTGGAACTTGAAAAGGGGCAACGCCTCCTCTGTGAGGGTCTGATTTTTCAGGCCTATCAGAAGGGCTTGAGAGGGGAGCTTACTGCTAAAACATATCTAGCAGATGAAGCCACTCCTCCTCCTCCTCCTCCTGCCCCAAGTACACCACCAGAGGCACAGCCTCCAAGGAAGGCTGCAGAGAAGCGTGGAGGGAAGGCTGCAGAGAAGCATACAGGGAAGGCTCCACGGAAGAGTCGAAAGTGATTGCCTGGCTTCTGTCTGGTCTGACTGTGCTCCCTAGTCGCAAGATACCAATTTTCTTGTCCTAAAACTTGATGTGTGTCCTGGGGGACGAAAGGCTTCACAGATTCCAAAAGTGTCTCCAGTGTTGCCTTCCTCATTTTTTTTTTCCAAAAATAAATGGATTTTTTCTTTACCTTACATTATTGAATATGTGTTTTGATTCCAAAACGACATTTGGTTTGGGAGTAGGCAGGTACAGGTCAGAAAGACTATGTGTGTTTTTTCCAAAAGGCTAAATCATTTTGAAAATCAAGTGCAAAGTACTAGTGAAAAGTGCACTTTAGAAATTGCACTACAAGTGCACTTGTTGGAAGTGCAGTCGCTGTAAATCTGAGGGGAAGAGCTGAAATGAGGGGAAGCTCTGCTGATTTTATCATACAATCATGTGCAAGAGAGGTTTTTTTTTTTTTTTGTGATTCCTTGCATGTGCCCCTCGGATCCACAGGGAATGCACTTCAAAATGCTCTTTCTGTGCAATTCCAAGTACAATTTGCACTTGTAGTGAAAAATGAATTTGCCTTTGGAAAACAAACCCCCCTATGTCTAATTAACAAGGGACACCAACCTCATTAAGGTTCATTAAAACAACACAAAATATTAAGGTTATTGTGGTAACTTGAAACTCCAAAACAAAAAAAACAAAAAAAAATGTTGTATAATTTAGCACACATTGTAAAATAGATAGTGTTTAAATCTAAAAAAAAGAAAGATGAGTCCAAAATACTAATTTAATACTTTATTTATGGAGATCTGGCTTTTTAAATATATCATATTAGTCATGGCACGAGGATAAATCATGAAGAAAGTAGTTTGTGAGAACTCTGTGTGAATGTAAAGCAGCAAAACAACTTCATTCCTCTCGCATTATAAAGAAAAAAAAGCGCTGTATTAAAAGATCACAGAAGAGGAATGTGCTAGCTTCAATACGAAGGCTAGTTTTACCAGACCGAGCGCTTCCGTCTTGTACTTACTTCAGAGCATGTGTGAGTTTTGGTTCGTCGGACTAGCACACAGACGACCGGTTTGTCCGCTAGAAAGCAGAGTCCGTCGGATAGATTTGAAACATGTCCGTCCAACTTTTGATAAAACAAAGTCTGCTGGAGCCCACACACGATCGAATTGGCCGACAAAATCCGGTACACCGGACCAAGTCTGCCGTAAAGTCCGCTTGTGTGTACGCGGCATAATTCTGCCATGACACCTGCTATAAATCTGACAGATGGCTCCAAGGTAGGCTGTTTTGAGTTTTTTTTCTATAGCTCTCCTTCCTACCTTACCCATACTGTGGGGAGTCACAGTGTAGAGTTACCCCCGGAGGATTTCCTCTCTTTGGGTATTGATTGCTATGGGTGTTTGTGTGCCTCCTACAAACACAGGGTGAATGTGCTTTGTGTTCTGTCCTCCAATAGAGTGGTAAATTTATTTCTCTGAAATAAATTGTCTTTGCAACAATGTTGCTTCTACTTAAAGGGGTTGTTAAAGTTTTTTTAAATAACAAACATGTTAGTCCTCATGCACGTGGACGTTTTTACAGCCGCGTTTTTGAGTGTTTTTTACAGCTTAAAAATGCCTGTCTATGTTAGTCTATGGATTCATGCCCACCTAGGCGTTTTTAAGCTGTAAAAAAAACCCAGGACCAGTGCGTTCCGAGGCGCGGCGCTAGAGCTGTAAAAACGCAAAACGCGCAAAAACGCGACCGTGGCGTTTTTTAGCTCCGGCGTTTTTTTGCTCAAAAAAGATGATTGGACACTGTAATCTCTGTAAAAACAGGAAATTCCTGTCTGGACATTAGATTACCCAAGAGTCCTTTGCACAGCCGTGTGACTGTGCTTAGTGAGTTCAAGATGGCAAGTTCTGTGTCACAAGTGGAGCTGATAAGCGCTGTACAGGCCCATCCTGAACTGTGGGATGTGGCACATCCACTTCATGGAGACCACATCCGCAAAGTAAAAGCCTGGGAGGATATCAGTGCTGCCATTACCCCTGGCTGGGAAGAATTGCGAAATGCAGAAAGAAAGGAAATAAGTAAGTCTATTTTCCTTGAATGCATGATCTGTTTGTGTGTAATGTAAATGAAGATTGCATATTTAACCCTTTGTTTTCCATGTTATTTTAGGCAAAATTATACAGCGCCGCTGGAAGTCCCTACGTGACCGTGTCAGGAGGGACCTCACGGATGAGGACAAGGCGGCACGTAGTGAAGCACCAGCGCCAGCTAAGAGACCACACGTCTACCACACCAATCTTCTCTTCTTACGGCAAAATATGCTGAGCCATACCAGACCGTAAGTTTTTGTTTTTTTTCATATATTTACCTATGTACATTGCTTTTCAGGCAGTATGTTCCATGGCTATTGTAACCACTTTCCGAACGCCACATGTACATATACGTCGGCAGAATGGCACGGCTGCACAAATGGGCGTACATGTACGTCCCTTTTAAGTTGCCGCCTTGGCGGCATGCTTTCCCATTGCGAGGTCCATGAGTCCGACCGTGGGTCCTGCGGACTCAATGTCCGCGGGCACACCGGCGATCGTCTCAGGGAGAGGAAGAGGTTAACCCATTCAATGCCAGTGTAATTTTTACAGTGATCATTGCAATTTTAATCGCACTGATCGCTGTAAAAATGACAATTTTCCCAAAAATGTTTCAAAATTGTCCAATGTGTCCGCCATATTGTCGCAGTCAGGCTAAAAATCGCTGATCGCACCCATTACTAATAAAATAAAAATTTGAAAGAAAAATGCCATAAAACTCTCCCCTATTTCATAGACGCTATAACTTTTGCCAAAAAAAACTTTATTAACTGAAATCTGTAGAAGAATACATATTGGCCTAAACCAAAAAAAAATTTTAGATTTATTTATTTTTTGGGGGATATTTATTACTTAAAAAAATTTAAATTCAAAATTTAAAAAAAAAATTTACACTCCTTTTTTATAGCTCCGAAAAAAAAAAAAAACCCAGAGGTGATCAAATACCACCTAAAAAAAGGTCTGTTTGAGGGGAAAAAAAGGACGTAAATTTTTTGGGGAGCCACATTGCACGACCACCATTGTTAAAGCAACGCTGTGACAAATCGCGAAAAGTGCTCGGGTCTTTGGCCAGCTAAATGGTCCGGGCTGAATTAGTTACGTTTATACATTTTGTATTGTCTGCAGTACAACTTCTAACATTAGACAGAGAGAGGTGGATGCAGAAGAGGCAGAGGTTCAGAGACCAAGCAGTCCCATGACGAGCACTGGATCTCCACATCCAATAAGCGAGGGAGGTGTTGAGTGCACAGATGAGGTAACTGCTTAGGTCTGCCTGTCTCATTGTCTGTCCATGTACATGTCAATGTAAACATTTTTGTTCTTTTGCAGGAATCAAGGACTTTGGAATCAGCGTCTCCTGCCAGTCAGCAAGGTGGAGAGCAGCGCGGTCGTGGCGGTGTTCGTGGGCGTGGACGTCAGACGAGGGACGGGTTCAATCCGGAGGCTGATGACAGAGTGCTAGCACTGCTGCATGAAGTGCGGCAGGAGAGGCGCAGTATGGATGCCTTTTTAGACACCAACAACCCACACGCCTGCTTCTGCCTTTACCACATCCTGGAGGACATTGGGGGAGAACAAGAGAAGCTTTGTATGGATCGCATGTACGCTATTGCAATGCAATACCGACATGCGATCCATATAATGTTTCTCATGATCCCCCAATGGTCCCTGGGACCTCAGCAGTGCTAGCACCCCCCTCTCACTATCAGCCCCCTCCTCAACGCCAACCACCACCTATCCCGTCCCAGACCTCGTTCTATACCCCGCACTCCTATGCTGAATTTCCACCTTCCACCTCCCATTTTCAGCCCTCATACCCTGTACCCTGCTACTAGCATGATTTTGGGAGTGATCGCCAGGCCCAACCATTACCCCGTCCCCAATCCCCACATCCCCAAAGTGATCAAGCATCCACCACCTATCACCAGTTGTGATCCCAAAATAAATATGTTTTTTGCTTGAAATATCAGTTGTGATCCCAATCCTTTAATAAATATGTTTTTTGCTTGAAAATAAAATGTGTTCAATTTTTTTTTATATGATGCACAACAGCACTCCTTTGCACTCTGCTTGCCCTGAAGGCAGAGTGCAAAGGACTCTATCGTACTCTGTCTTCAGACAAGCGTAAGCTAGCTCTTTTTGGGCTTAGCCTAGGCTTACCCCGAAGGCAGAGTCAAATTGACTTGTTGAACAATCGTTGATAAATGGACATAAAAATAACAAACTTCAATTTTGAAATGCTTTTTTTCAAAAAACACAAGAAAGCAAAGGTAGATGTATTCCAAATATTTTTTAGACATAATCATTCTGCCATGATACCTCTCCATCAGGGGATTCAAAAAATTCTGCAAATTGGTTTTAAATGCTCATGACACGTGCAGTTGAACGCAAATCCATAAATTGAACCCTCTGAAGTTGGTTAATGGGCTCCTGTTCAACTTTATTTCTGTCACTGTCCCGCAGAAAATTGTGCAGAACGCAGCATGCCAGGAAGACTTTAATGGCGTTGTCAACATCCAATTGCATACTTGTCAGCAAAACTCGCCATTTGGCTGTGCACACCCCGAATGCACATTCAACAACACGGCTGAGCCGATAATTGTGGATTTTTTGTCGTCGGCTGAGACCATTGCCACTGTATGGCCTCATAAGATTTTCAGCCAGTCCAAAGGCCTCATCTGCCACTATGACTAATGGCAAGCTGGGAATTCAGTGCAGGGTAGAGGCCTGCTTTCAGGAATATTGAGTCGTCCCTCATGTAGACGACGTCTGAAGGCCGACTCGCGGAATATGCGGGTGTCACCTTGGCTTCCATATGCTCCCACATCAACAAAAAGAAATTTAAGGTGTGCATCGGACAATGCCAGGAGGACCACCGAAAAATATTTTTTATAATTAAAATATGACGATCCAGAGTGGGGAGGCTTCTTGACCCTGATGTGTTTCCCATCAAGGGCTCCTATACAATTTGGGAACTGAGTTTTTTCCCAAAAAGTGTTCACAACTGATTCCCAGATGTCTTCTGTTGGCTCTGGCATTACAATGTTATGCAATTCCTCCCATATTGCCACACATGTTTCCTTTATTATTTTTGACACCGTTGAGAGGCCAAGGAGGAAGTAATGATGCAAGGAAGCATAACTTTGTCCCGTGGCAAGGAACCTAAGATAACATAATAAATTTAGTTATTGAAAGAGAAAAGCATAAACATAAGTCCTAACCCTACCCTTAAACCTAACCCTATCTCCTAACCCTAACCCTATCTCCTAACCTTAACCCTATCTCCTAACCCTATCTTCTAACCCTAACCATATCTCCTAACCCTATCTCCTAACCCTAACCCTATCTCCTAACCCTATCTCCTAACCCTATCTCCTAACCCCTAACCCTAACCCCTCACCCTAACCCTATCTCGTAACCCTATCTCCTAACCCTATTTCCTAATCCTATCTCCTAACCCTAACCCTATCTCCTAACCCTAACCCTAACCCCATCTCCTAACCCTGACCCTATTCACTAACCATAACCCATATGTGTATTCACTTACCTGAGTGTCACTAGCATCCGTTCCTCTGGTGACACAGAGCTACGCATCACAGTGTCCATCCTTGTGAGCCTTGGCCTGAGCCTCTTAAACAGGTCATCAAAGAGCGGCACTGACATCCTTGTAAATTTAAAGAATTTTGTCGGATATGAGCGCAGTTGGGAATAATCAAAGCCACAGAGTCTCTGCGCTTAGGACAGATGACAGAAGGAGAGAGAAAAGAGAAGAAGGGAGAAAAGAACAGGGGGGGAGGGAGGGGGGGGGAGGAGAGATAGAGAAGGAAAAGAGAAAAAGAATAAAAAAGGGGGAGGAAGTCAGAGGGAAGGTGCAGGAGGTGAATGCCCCAATGAAAGAGAAAAGATGAAGGGAAAGGAAGGAAAGAGCTACCCAAAAGAGAGGGTATAAGGTGTGCTGCCTCCCCTGGTTAAGCCCTCAAAGAGGACTAACATGTATAAAGGGTTGTGTATGGGGGTATGGCGCTCCCTTTTAAATTGTATAAGTGATGATGGTTGTTAAGCAGTGAGTAATAGAAATTAAAAATATATCATACACAAAGGGTGAAGACTGCAATAACTCATAATTAACAAACCCTATACCATTATTTGAAAGTGTGAGTCAAAATATCATATAATGTAAAAACCCTATTGTGTTGCATCAACATGTATACCACATGTAGGTAGTGGCAAAAAGTGACCACTAGGTGCTGCTGCTATGTATAATATGCAGCTAATGTGATGATTCCAACGTGTACGTGTACAAACGTAAACGACAAATGCAATCAAATCCAAAACGTATATTGAAAAACCATATATGAAGCAAAAACTAAAAAACACCAAAATTATAAAAAATTATAAAAAAGTCTGTTCAAAGGTGGTGCGTCCCAAATTGTAAATAGCAAGAAAAAAGTTCCAAGAGCTTGGTGACTGTAGTGCCCACACAGGTGAAAATCCGTGACTTCTGTGCTCCCCTTTTGGCTCCCCACTCACCGACTCCCAGTACCCCTGCAGGGGTGACAGGCACTTCAAGATCCCACTGCCGTCCGCTAGGCCGGTATCCCGTGGCTTCTGTGATATAATGTCCTCTCTCCCAGGAGTTCCAGGTTACCGCTTCATACCACGTCCAAGAAGGGGATCGCCAGAAAAATCCACTCTGAAATGTTACTTTCCTGGTCACTATCCATGGCAGCATACGCACAATCCATGCATGTGCTAACAATTTAAAAGGCAGTTGGGAATAAATATTGCCAAAGTACCCCGTAGAAAACCGACTGGATACCATTGGATGCACCCAATATTGACGTCTGCTGCTTCTCTCCTCCTCCTGTCTCCTTCACCGCAGCCTCCGCAAAACAATCAGAAGGATTGCCTCATTGATCTTCTGCATGACAGGATCCATATTTCTCAGAAAAATACACAAAACTCAAACAGACTCTGAAACACTCTCTCCCCTCTCTCCTACCAAAATGGCACCGACACATGCTCATTAATATATTTTCTTTGGTTTCTGTGGCATTGTGGGAAATTTGGGAGTGTATATAGCTGAGAGATGTGTTTTTCATTAAAAAACGCTACTTAGCGCTAACGCTAAAAAACGCGCAAAAACGCTAATGCAAAACGCGGTAAAAATCGTGTTTTTAACGCCGGGTTTTCCTAGCTTTACAGCTCGTTTTTTAAAATGTCCATGTGCATGAGAACTTATACTTACCTCCACTGCAGCTCGTTTTGCACAGAGTGGCCCCAAACCTGGTCTTCTGGAGTCCCTCAGTGGCTGTCTCAGCTCCTCCCCGCAAGAACTAAACACCTTAATGCGAGCTCTCTCGCATGGTGTTTAGTTCTTGTGGGCACGCTCCCGTGATACAGCCGGTGGCTATAGCCACCGACTGTATCACTCGGCCCCGCCCCCGGCGCGCTGCATCATTGAATGTGATTGACAGCAGCGCAGCCCTTTGCCTGCGCTGCTTTCAATCCATCCACTCCAGCCAATCAACGGCCAGGCTGAGCGGCGAAGAGGATGTCGGGAGCAAACGCGGGACTTTCGAGGGGTCAGGTAAGTAAAATGGGGGGCCGGCATTGTTGGATGTTTTTAAGGTGAAAAAACGTGAACCTTTACAACCCCTTTAACCACTTGCCGACCGCCGCATGTACATATACGTCGACACAATGGCATGGACAAGAAAATTGGAGTATAGGTCCCTTTAAATTTGCCACTGTGTGGTCACATGCGTGCCACCCTGCCGTGAGCTCCGTGAGTGTGATCGCGGGTCCGCGGGGATACCCACGATTGTCTCACGGAGAGGAAGAATGGGGAAATGCTGATGTAAACAAGCATTTCCCCGTTCTGCCTAGTGACACTGACACTGATCACTGCTCCCTGTAATCGGGAGCGGTGATCAGTGTCGTGTCACACATAACCCACCCCCCCACATTTAGAACATATCCCTAGGACACACTTAACCCCTGCAGCGCCCCCTCCTGGTTAACCCCTTCACTGCCAGTCACATTTACACAGTAATCAATGCATTTTTAATCACACTGATCGCTGTATGAATGTGAATGGTCCCAAAATAGCGCCAAAAGTGTCTGATCTGTTCGCCATAATGTTGCAGTCACGATAAAAATGCCATCACTAGTAAAAAAAAAAAAAATATTAATAAAAATGCCATAAAACGATCCCCTATTTTGTAGACGCTATAACTTTTGCGCAAACCAATCAATAAACGCTTATTGCGATTTTTTTTTTTTTCAAAAATATGTAGAAGAATACGCATCGGCCTAAACTGAGGGAAAAAGCGTGTTTTTTTAATATATTTTTTGGGGATATTTACCGTATATACTCGAGTTTTTCAGCACATTTTTTTGTGCTGAAAGTGCCCCCCTCGACTTATACTCGAGTCAAGCACTTTTCTGCAGCAAAAAATTTCATTTTCCGAACCGACTTTGGGGCCCCGTATCTCAGGGCCACTTGGTGCTAGGAACCCCAAATTTGGTGTGCAAACCCAGTGGAACCACAACATATCCAAAGATGGAGTTCCTAGCACTAAGTAGCCCCGAGATACGGGGCCCCAAAATCGGTTCAGAAAATGTCATTCTCTGCTGCAGAAGTGCTTGACATTTTCTGAACCAACTTTGGGGCCCCGTATCTTGGTGCTAGAAACCCCAGCTTTGGATATTTTATGGTGCTTATTCCACTGGGTTTGCACACCAAATTTGGGGTTCTTAGCACTAAGTGGCCCCAAGATACGGGGCCCCAAATTCAGTCTACTGTGTCCATCTTCAGCAATGTCATTTTGGGACCCTTTGGGTTCAGAGACCCCAAATTTTGGCTGCAGCTAGGGGGCATCTAGGAACCCTTAACTACCGAGTTTGAAGTTCGGGGGACCTATGGCTGCAAATGGGCACAGTGAGGCATGCAAATGGGCACAGTGAGGCTGCAAATGGGCATTGTTGACCCTCTTTTCCACTTACAGTAGCTGTGCATTTCTCACCCTCGTCTTATACTCAGGTCAATAAGTTTTTCCCATTTTTCTGTGGTAAATTAGGGCCTCGACTTATACTCGGAACGATTTATACTCGAGTATATACAGTATGTAGCATTCACCCCTTAAGGAGCTGCTGGTAATTGATCGGGCCTGTACTCTGCTTTTCTATCCACAATGAATTGGCTCGACCCACTTGACACAGCTGTGTAACAGTGTTGGTGAAGTAACCAAGGCAATATTATACAATCAAGTATATCCTATACAACTATGGCATACATGTATTAATTTGCCTAATCCCTACAGTTAGCTAGTCCTATAAGAGTCTGATAAGCACAATGATTTAACAAATACCTCTGCTTAGTAAACAAGTTACATTTATTTCCCAAGAAGATACAATCAGAACACAATACAAGAATATACTTATCATATTCTATAGCTAGACTCGTCGGGTGATCTCTCGATGTTGAAAGAGAGAGCTCTGTTTGCAAACATCCCTTTTTTACAAACGCACCTCATCCAAACCCCCTCCCATTGTCAGCCCAACTCGATTTTGGACAAGTCAGATTGTCCCGGGGGTGTTCCTCCTCAACAGGCTATATTATTGACCGTCCTGGGGTATTGTCCACTAGGGGGCTGCGTTTGTCCATGAATCGCCACTGCCCGACTTGAGTCAATTTCTTCACAGATATCTGAGTCCTTGATCTTCTGTATCTCAACTCATCAATCACTGCCAGTCACATTTACACAGTAATCAATGCATTTTTAATCGCACTGATCGCTGTATAAATGTGAATGGTCCCAAAATAGCGCCAAAAGTGTCTGATCTGTTTGCCATAATGTCGCAATCACGATAAAAATCGCTGATCGCCGCCATTACTAGTACAAAAAAAAAAATATTAATAAAAATGCCATAAAACGATCCCCTATTTTGTAGACGCTATAACTTTTGCGCAAACCAATCAATAAACGATTATTGCGATATATTTTTTTTAACCAAAAATATGTAGAAGAATACGTATTGGCCTAAACTGAGGGAAAAAAAGTGGGGTTTTTTAATATATTTTTTGGGGATATTTATGTAGCATTAACCCCCTAAGGAGCTGCTGGTAATTGATCGGGCCTGTACTCTGCTTTTCCACCCACAATGAATTTGCTCGACCCACTTGACACAGCTGTGTAACAGTGTTGGTGAAGTAACCAATGCAATATTATACAATCTAGTATATCCTATACAACTATGGCATACATGTATTAATTTGCCTAATCCCTACAGTTAGCTAGTCCTATAAGAGTCTGATAAGCACAATGATTTAACAAATACCTCTGCTTAGTAAACAAGTTACATTTATTTCCCAAGAAGATAGGAATGTACTAAAACAGCAGAATTAGGAAAAAACTAACAGAAAGGTATTACAAGAAATTGCAATGTTACAAAGCTTACAATCAGAACACAATACAAGAATATACTTATCATATCCTATAGCTAGATTCGTCGGCTGATCTCTCGATGTTGAAAGAGAGAGCTCTGTTTGCAAACATCCCTTTTTTACAAATGCACCTCATCCAAACCCCCTCCCATTGCCAGCCCAACTCGATTTTGGAAAAGTCAGATTGTCCCGGGGGCGTTCCTCCTCAACAGGCTATATTATTTACCGTCCTGGGGTATTGTCCACTAGGGGGCTGCGTTTGTCCATGAATCGCCACTGCCCGACTTTAGTCAAATTCTTCACCGATATCCGAGTCCTTGATCTTCTGTATCTCAACTCATCAATTATCTCTCTCAGTCCTCTCTTTGAAGCTCGCTTGTAGAGTGGTTAATCAGGAATTCTCATAGACAGATCGGAGCCAGCGTTGTCATACACAGCTAGAAGCTTAACGGGCTACATTCCAACCTGGGGGGGCATCCTGTCCTCCAGGGAGTACGAAAATCTCATTCTTTCAAAAACCATGGAAGCTTCACTGATCTTGGGAATAACAGATATTTAGAAAATCCAGAAGTATGACATTGGACCATGTCGACTTCCAACAAAACCCGCTTTGCGCCTAAAGGGCGCATATCACCCTTCTTCAGACACGGCTACCATTGAACAGTCCATAAAATGTCTTAACGCATGTCATTTCCCAACCTGTGTTTCCGAACCAGTACCTATGGAACAGTCCTTAACTGTATTATTGTGTTGCATTTTTCAACAGGAACCGCTCCTATGGAACAGTCCATAACTGTCTTACTGTGTTGTGGTTTTCAACATGTGCTTCAGAAACAGCTCCTATGGAACAGTCCATAATGGTCTTACCGTGTTTCGCTTCCCCACACGTGCCGCTTTGTTACTGGGTGTCACACCAACATCACTCTTCCATGACAGCTTCCATGTCACCACTCTGTGTCTTCTTCTTTCCGATATCTTCAGGACGGGGTGCAGTACAGGCAAGGGGTGTCCATTCACTCAGCATTCACCAGCACACATTAAGAGCAACATATCAACCAGCTTTCAGATATAAAGTCTCGAGGAGAGCCTTTCGCCCATATTACTGGCCTAAAATACACCTTTATCACACTATACCATAACATGAATCAACCCATTACTATAACATATACATATGTACATAGGATCCATCAGATTACGCATCCCACTCCCAACCTCCTATAACTCCTCAGTGGTATTTCAGGGTTCTGAACTGGCAGCAAAGCCTCTACCTGGGTATGAAGAAACCTTACCGTCAATTTGTCCCTCCAATCGCATAGATAAATGCGAGACTTTCCTATATAAATGTCGAGTCCAACAACACATACCAACTTGAACCAATGACGAAACTGCAGCAATAATGAGTAATACTACAACGGGATGTATCAAATAATTCAAAATACTGTTGGCCTTACTAGAATGTCCAAATATTACCTCCCACCAAGACTGTTAAGTACCAGGTAGTAGAGCCTGACTTGTAGGAGAAGACCTCTCATACAACGCTGGTTCAGGAGCCACTGGAGTGGGGACAGTGGACTCGTGAGCACAGTGGGGTAGGAGTGCCTGTAGAGGTAGAAGTCTCTGATGCTGGAGCAGAGTAGAGATCCCTCCAGGGATGGCTGGACTGCAGGTAAGGTGGAGACCAGAAGGCAGCAGGCAGCAGCACTGTAGATGCAGGTGCAGAGGTCACAGGAGCTGGAGCTGAAGGTACAACAGCACAGAAGCAATGGCAGGCAAAAGTAAGGTCAGACAGTCCGGATCAGCAGGTAGACAAGATGGGTAATAACGGCAGGCAGAGGCAGAGTCGGTAGGCAGGCAGAGGTTGGCAACGGTATTGGTAGAAACAGCAGCAGAATCAGGCAGGCCGGGTCGGATTGGAGAAGGAGGGATGGTCAAACAAGCCGGGTCAAAATGGTAATCAATAATCAGGTGCAGGTTAACAGGTTCACAGAGCTGAGAGGAAACAGCAGCGCACCCCTGCAGCAGGAGAACTCTTATGCGCTCCTTGGTGCCAAAACGTCGCGAACGCGTGCGCACACGCGACGCGCACCCGCGCACACCCGAACACCGCGCTGACGCACGGTAACAGCTGGAGATTGCTGCATTGTCTGGGCAGCGGCACGCCGGCGCATAGGCGCACGCAAATGTCCCGGTCTGGTGCTGACAGATCCCTGACATTGCCCCCCTCCAAAGGGCAGCCTCCGGATGCCCACACGCCTTCTTTTCTCAGGGTGAGCAGAGAAATAAGTGCGAAATAATCGCCTGGCGTGGACAGTGCTGTCTGGTTCCCATGAGTTTCTCTCTGGACCGTAACCTTTCCATTTAATTAGAAATTGATTTTGTCCTTGTCTTCTTCTACAGTCAAGAATAGCCTCAACTTCAAAATTCCTCACTTCCATCTACTAAGATAGGTTCAGGAGGTCTAGTTCCTCTATCAGGGAAGGGATCAGGTATAGCAGGTTTAAGCAGAGATACATGAAATACCGGGTGAATCTTGAGAGAATCAGGCAAGGCAGTTCATAAGATACTTCATTAATTCTCCTCTTAACCGAAAAGGGTCCCATAAACCTAGGTGCCAACTTCTTAGATGGACATGCTAACTTGATATTACTGGTAGAAAGCCATACCTGGTCACCAAGCTGCAGATTCAACTCCCCTCTTCTTCTTCGATCGAAGACTCTCTTGCTGTCTGCCTGGGCCTTGGACACCGCCTCCTGCAATATCTGATTGTTGTGGCTGAGGAAGTCCACTGTACTCTGTACTGCCGGAACTGAAGATTCTGGAAGGAAATCAGGTAGAAAAGTTAAATGGAAGCCATAATTGGCAAAAAAAAGGAGATTGACCGGTGGCTGAATGGTTAGCATTGTTGTATGCGAATTCTGCTAAGGGCAGCAGGGACACCCAATCATCCTGTGTAAAGGATGTCAAGCATCTGATGTACTGTTCAAGGGTCTGATTGGTCCTTTCTGTCTGTCCATTAGTTTGAGGATGATAGGCCGAGGACAAGGCCAGTTCAATTTTTAGGATTTCACACAGGGCACAAAACGTGAGGTGAATTGCACCCCTCTGTCAGAAACTATATTTGCCGGGACTCCATGTAGTCTGATGATTTCCTTGATAAATATGCGGGCGGTTTCGATAGCAGATGGAGTTCCCCTTAAGGGAAGGAAGTGGGCCATCTTGGTTAGACGGTCTACCACTACGAAGATGGCTGAACATCCCTCAGAACATGGAAGCTCTACTATAAAATCCATGGAAATCATTTTCCGGGGTCTATCGGGTACAGGCAAAGGTTTTAACAGACCCCAAACTCGATTCCTAGACGTCTTGTTCTGGGTACAGATAGGGCAGGAGCTGACGTATTTTTCGCAAAAGTATTTCAGATTGGGCCACCAGAATGTGCACTGCACCAGATCCAGGGTCTTGCGGACTCCAAAGTGACCTGTCAGTGGATGATCATGAATAAGCGTCAAGACCTTAACCCGAACCTCCTCAAGAACAAAAATTTGGCTCCCCTTCCAGAACAATCCATCTCTGATCGTCAGAGTAGTCCCTGTAGGCCTAGCTGAATCAGAGGATGCTTCTTTAATCTGGGAGAGTAGGTCTGTTTGCAGGAGTAGGAAATTGTTTGCGGGCAAGATGGTGTCAGGAATGGATAAGTCCTTTGGATTATCATGCATACGTGATGATGCATCCGGTTTGATATTCTTAGAGTCTGGCCGGTAAGTTATATGGAAAAAAAATGTGAGAAGAACAGAGCCCAGCGGGCTTGCCGAGGCTTCAGTCGTTTAGCAGATCTTAAATACTCTAGGTTTTTGTGGTCTGTGTAAATTAATACCAGATGCATGGCCCCCTCCAACAGGTACCTCCACTCCTCCAGAGCAGCCTTAATAGCGAGAAGCTCCCGGTCACCCACATCGTAGATTCTTTCTGCAGAAGAAAGTTTACAGGAGAAAAACCCCACAGGATGCATTAGATCTTTGCTGCCTTTACGTTGTGAGAGTATTGCACCCACCGCTATTTCAGAAGCATCAACTTCCAAAATGAACGGTAATGACGGTTCAGGATGGCTGAGGATTGGGGCCGAGGTAAAAAGTCTCTTGAGATTCTCAAAAGCATCCTGGGCTGATTGAGTCCAGGAGAAGCGGGCATTTTGCTTAGTCAACTGCATGATGGGTGCAATTATGGCTGAAAATCCCCTGATGAACTTCCTATAAAAGTTCGCAAAACCGATAAACCACTGAATTCCCTTCTTGTCTAGGGGTACCGGCCAGTCCAGAACAGCGGATACCTTCTGGGGATCCATTTTGATGCCAGTTGGAGAGATTATCAACCCCAGGAATTGGATGCTTTGTTGCTCGAACTCGCATTTCTCTGCCTTTGCATAAAGTCTGTGTAGGCGGAGACGGCCCAACACCCTGCAGACATGTTCTCGATGCAGATCAAGAGATTCCGAGAAGATCAGGATATTGTCCAGGTATGCGATTACAAACACGTCTAAAAAGTCCCTGAGAACATCGTTAATCAGATGTTGGAAGGTCGCAGGGGCGTTGCAGAGTCCGAAGGGCATGACCAGGTATTCATAATGTCCGAATCGGGTCCGAAAAGCTGTTTTCCACTCATGCCCGGCCCGAATGCGGATCAGGTTGTATGCCCCTCTTAGATCGAGTTTAGTAAAGATGACAGCAGTCCTTAACTTTTGGAATAGTTCAGGTATCAAGGGTAGGGGATACCGATTTCTAACCGTGATTTTGTTCAATTCCCGATAATCTATACACGGGCGGAGAGTCTTGTCCTTCTTGGTGACAAAAATATTCCGGCACCTGCTGGGGAAGTGGAGTGGCGGATGAACACCTTGGCCAAGTTCTCATCAACATATGACTTTAGTGCTTCTTGCTCTTTTTCCGATAGAGGGAAGATACGTCCGAATGGGATCTCGGATCCTGGCAGCAACTCAATTGGGCAGTCGTAGGGGCGATGAGGTGGAAGGGAGTCTGCCCCCTTCTTGCTAAAGACATCGATGAACTCGTGGTATTGTTTAGGTATGGACTGGCATAATTTCTGATCGGTGTCCAGACATAGCAAAGTAGCTGAGGAGTCGGGACTTCCCACCAAACAGTGTTCTTGACAGACGACAAAAACTTTATTTCTCCAGAGACCCAGTTGATGTGCGGGTTGTGGGCTTGGAGCCAAGGAATGCCCAAGATAACTGGGAACAGTGGAGAAGTAATAGCATTAAGGGTCAGCAGCTCCTTATGTTAGGAGGAGCTGGTAGCAGGTAAGGGAAGAGTCTCATGAGTTACTTGTCCGGATTTAATGCGGGAGCCATCAGCTAGGAAAACAGAGAGTCCATGAGTCTTAGTCCGTAACGGAATGTTATGCTGGCTGGCAAAGGTCAAGTCGATAAAACAGCTGCATGCTCCGGAGTCAATGATAGCGTTGACTGGAATGATCTCTTCCCGGAGCTGTAACGAGAGAGGAATGGCAAAGTGGGTAGAGTTGGCAGACAAAGCAGAGAGACTGGTAGACACAGAAGATGAGCACTTACTTAACTTGACTGGACAATTATGGACATAGTGTCCAGTTCCACCACAATAGAGGCACAGGTTCTGTTGGCGACGACGTGCCCGTTCTTCAGGAGACAAGGCAGCATCAGCCCTAGTTGCATGGGTTCAGAAGTGTCAGGAGTGGCATTGACTGGATTCACACTGGGTGAAGGTAAGTAGCGTGCTGCAGGAACCGGAGCCCTTGCTGTCATCCAGGCTGGGCGGGTTTGTTGAACGGAGCGTTCCCGGAGGCGACGGTCAATCTGAATAGCCAAGGAGATCAAAGCCTCAAGAGTATCTGGTATGCCAACTCGAGCAAATTCATCTTTCAGCCCTTCAGATAGGCCCATGCGGAACTGATGACGTAGGGCTGCATCGTTCCACTGCGTGTCCGCGCTCCAGCGTCTGAAGTCAGTGACATAGTCCTCGGCCGGTCTGCGGCCTTATGGAGTGCGAACAGGGCTGACTCGGCTGTGGCAGTTCGCTGAGGGTCCTCATAGAGCTGAGCCATGGCTTCAAAAAAGGAGGGTAAAGATTGGGTTAAGGCTGAGTCCCCCTCAAGTAAACGGTGAGCCCAGGTCTGAGGTTCCCCCTGTAAGAAATCACAAACCCCACCTTAGTAACTTCCAGCGAGAATGTTCGGGGTTGTAAAGCAAAAAATAGCTGGCAGGCGTTGCGAAAGGCCCGAAACTTGGTCCGGTCTCCGGAAAAACCTCTCTGGGATAGGGACCCTCGGCTCAGGTGGAAGCATCACAACGGATGGAGCTGGAGCAGGCTGTGCTGGAGCTGCAGCTGAAGAGGAGGCCATGGAACTTGGCCCAGCGAGATTCTGAACTTGTCCTTCAAGTCTGGTGTAATTGTCCTGAAGGGATTGCACCGCTTGAGTAAGGGCCGCAAGATGCGTGCAGATCTCCTTCATTGGGGAGGACTCTCCTGCAGGCTCAGTCATGGCTGTTTCGTACTGTTAAGTACCTGGTAGTAGAGCCTGACTTGTAGGAGAAGACCTCTCATACAACGCTGGTTCAGGAGCCACTGGAGTGGGGACAGTGGACTCGTGAGCACAGTGGGGTAGGAGTGCCTATAGAGGTAGAAGTCTCTGATGCTGGAGCAGAGTAGAGATCCCTCCAGGGATGACTGGACTGCAGGTAAGGTGGAGACCAGAAGGCAGCAGGCAGCAGCACTGAAGATGCAGGTGCAGAGGTCATGGGAGCTGGAGCTGAAGGTACAACAGCACAGAAGCAATGGCAGGCAAAAGTAAGGTCAGACAGTCCGGATCAGCAGGTAGACAAGATGGGTAATAACGGCAGGCAGAGGCAGAGTCGGCAGGCAGGCAGAGGTTGGCAACGGTATTGGTAGAAACAGCAGCAGAGTCAGGCAGGCTGGGTCGATTTGGAGAAGGAGGGATGGTCAAACAAGCCGGGTCAAAATGGTAATCAATAATCAGGTGCAGGTTAACAGGTTCACAGAGCTGAGACGAAACAGCAGCGCACCCCTGCAGCAGGAGGACTCTTATGCGCTCCTTGGCGCCAAAACGGCGCTAACGCAAATGCGCGCATGCACACACGTGCTGCGCACCCGCGCGCCGCGCTGATGCACGGTAACAGCTGGAGATTGCTGCATTGTCTGGGCAGGGGCGCGCCAGCGCATAGGTGCGCGCAAATGTCCCGGTCTGGTGCTGACAGATCCCTGACAAAGACACATCATTTTCTAGTTGATGCACTACCTCCTTTATTTCATTCTGATCATGGTAGATGGCTATAGTAGCATTAGCTCTCTCTTGCTGCAGCATCCTCATAAGGCTCTCATCTATATCCCAATCTGTTAACCATTCCTGTATCTTCCTTCCCATACCAAGGTTCAGGGCTCTCAAATTAACAGGGCGGTTCTGGTTGACATCCACAGACTGGCAATATGCGGTACCACATAAATCCATTCCTGTGTCTGGATTTCAGAGACCCTGCCAAGGGTACAGCATGCTCCTCTAGCTATTGTCAGGTTCACAGAACATCCTAGTTCCATGACTAATGTTACGTTAGTATCCTTTAGGACAAAGAAACAAACTCTCCTATGTCCCAAATAATACACCGGTGTTCCCTTCCTGGCAATGTTCTCCCCATCCAGAACACAGAGTGAGGCATCTTCCCAACATTTCTCATCCACCACCATGTATTAACCTGGCATACAAAGGACATTATGGTCATGCCTCCGACAGAGGGAAATATCAACCTGCCTCCAGCTCCCGTCCTCTCTGATCACATGTGGGTAAGTTAGCCTCAGATGCAACAAAGTAGAATCCCCAGTCAGCAAGCCCATCAATATCACCGAATACACAGATTGAGTCTGCACTTCTGTATATGGCATTCGACCACCAACTTGGATTAGTGTAATGCCCTGTACATACGATCGGACATTGATCGGACATTCCGACAACAAAATCCATCGGATTTTTTACGACGGATGTTGGCTCAAACTTGTCTTGCATACACATGGTTGCACAAAGTTGTCGCAATTTCCGAACGTCAAGAATGCAGTGACGTACACAACGTATGACGGGACTATAAAAGGGCAGTTCAATACCAAGCATGCCACCCTTTGGGCTCCTT